>NC_030682.2:11350226-11652368 GCF_000004195.4 Xenopus tropicalis | reverse complement strand
TTGATCCCAACTAAGATATAATTACCCCTTATTGGGGCAGAACAGCCCTATTGGGTTTATTTCATGGTTAAATGATTCCCTTTTCTCTGTAATAATAAAACAGTACCTGTACTTGATCCCAACTAAGATATAATTACCCCTTATTGGGGCAGAACAGCCCTATTGGGTTTATTTAATGGTTAAATGATTCCCTTTTCTCTGTAATAATAAAACAGTACCTGTACTTGATCCCAACTAAGATATAATTACCCCTTATTGGGGCAGAACAGCCCTATTGGGTTTATTTCATGGTTAAATGATTCTCTTTTCTCTGTAATAATAAAACAGTACCTGTACTTGATCCCAACTAAGATATAATTACCCCTTATTGGGGGCAGAACAGCCCTATTGGGTTTATTTCATGGTTAAATGATTCCCTTTTCTCTGTAATAATAAAACAGTACCTGTACTTGATCCCAACTAAGATATAATTACCCCTTATTGGGGCAGAACAGCCCTATTGGGTTTATTTAATGGTTAAATGATTCCCTTTTCTCTGTAATAATAAAACAGTACCTGTACTTGATCCCAACTAAGATATAATTACCCCTTATTGGGGGCAGAACAGCCCTATTGGGTTTATTTAATGGTTAAATGATTCCCTTTTCTCTGTAATAATAAAACAGTACCTGTACTTGATCCCAACTAAGATATAATTACCCCTTATTGGGGCAGAACAGCCCTATTGGGTTTATTTAATGGTTAAATGATTCCCTTTTCTCTGTAATAATAAAACAGTACCTGTACTTGATCCCAACTAAGATATAATTACCCCTTATTGGGGCAGAACAGCCCTATTGGGTTTATTTCATGGTTAAATGATTCCCTTTTCTCTGTAATAATAAAACAGTACCTGTACTTGATCCCAACTAAGATATAATTACCCCTTATTGGGGCAGAACAGCCCTATTGGGTTTATTTAATGGTTAAATGATTCCCTTTTCTCTGTAATAATAAAACAGTACCTGTACTTGATCCCAACTAAGATATAATTACCCCTTATTGGGGCAGAACAGCCCTATTGGGTTTAATTCATGTTTTATACATTTTTTTGTAGACTTAAGGTATGGGGATCCAAATTACGGAAAGACCCCTTATCCAGAATACCCTTGGTCCCGAGCATTCTGAATAATGGGTCCTATACCTGTATTTATATAACACCACAATGTGTGCAGTGCACTAATTCTGTATATGTCAGTGCAGCGGCTAAATTAGGTTTTGGAGCAAATTACTGACAATGGCTGAGGGACCTGCTACTGTGGGGGACCAGGTAAGGGGGCTGGAATCAGGGTGACTCCCAAAAACATTGGGTTAGTTGACATGTCTGGACTCACTTAGGGACCTGCTTCCTCATGTCTTTTTATGTTCGATTATTGTAATGTGCAGGAATGCAGGTGGGTGAGGCTGGAATAAGGCTGAGGGCTCAGTAGGGGGCGCAGTATTGCCCAAAGGTCAAGATGGATGGGAACCCAAAGATTTCACAGGTACTGAATGAAGCAGTGCAGATGTATGGGCCTGGGGGTTCTGACTGGGATGGAGCAGGACCTGGAAGGGTTTCAGAGGGGGTTCCGGCAGGGAGAGGTGAAGGAATTAAGGATTCAGGGGACAAACTGACATAATGAGAGACTTCAGTAGGGAACAGAACTGAGAAAACCCAGAACTCCCCCAGCAGCAAAGTAGCAAGAGAAGAGGAGAAGCTCCAAGGGGAAGGGATACAGTCTGAAAAGAACTATTTTTGCTGACGACACAAAATTGTGCAAAACTATAAGTTCCATGCAGGATGCTGCCGCTTTGCAGAGCGATTTGACAAAACTGGAAAACTGGGCAGCAAACTGGAAAATGAGGTTCAATGTTGATAAGTGCAAAGTTATGCACTTTGGTAGAAATAATATAAACGCAAACTATCTACTGAATGGGAGTGTGTTGGGGGGATCCTTAATGGAGAAGGATCTAGGGGTTTTTGTTGATAACAAGTTGTCTAATTCCAGGCAGTGTCATTCTGTGGCTACTAAAGCAAATAAAGTGCGGGGTGGGGGGGGGGGGAGGCTACCTTGTGTGTAAAAACCATCCCTAATTGCACTTTACACGCTGCACTTGTGGTCGTAAATGAACTCTTCCATCTTCTTGAGATCAGCAAAAAACTAAATAATGAATGATAGGATTGAAACCAATGAAATGCCTTATTTCAACGTCAATACAGTAACCAAATGTGCAGCTGTAGGAATAGGAATCCCCTTCCTGACCCCTTCTCCCTGTTTGACATGGAGGATTGTATTGAATTCAAATGTATTTTCCCTGAAGGCATCTCACCAGGCTTTGGTACATCTGTCCTCCTGTCTCACTGTGTGTATGGTGTGATTCCTCAGGTAATAATAAGCTTTGTATAGATAGACTCCTCACCTCCATATGGAAATGGGCTTATTAAAATGTCAGCCTTGTCACTTACCTGGAGCTGTCAGTGGAATCACAAGAGGGGGCTGCTCAGGTCGAGAGTGGGCATGGAGAGCACCAATCTGGAGTCAGCCATGCATTTTATCTCCAGCTGATATTGGCAGTCCCATATGTATTCAGTGCATGTTGTCTGTATGTAGTGTATAAAGCGCCACTAGCCGCTGGACACATTTAATAGAAATAGAGTATAAAATGAAGCATTGACGTGTTGTGCTCCAGCTTGCTTCCAGGTTCCACAATTGGTGGTAACATCATCAATAAATAAGGCAACATTTGATTGGGCAGGTAATCAATAGGTTGACTTGAGGAATGCTGGGAGCCTCGGTGATCCACTAGGACAGCAAGAGATGGATCCCTGCCTTTGAGCAAAGTTTAAATTAGGGATGCACCAAATCCCGGATTCAGTTTTCATTTGGAAAGGGTTAAATGGTAGGGGGGGGGAATTGTTTTTGCCGCACGCTGCGAGTGCACCAATTTTTAACCCTTCCCGATTCGGTTCGGGATTCGGCAAAATCCGTCAGGTGGGTTCGGCTGAACCCAAAAAAGTGGGTTCAGTGCATCCCTAATAAAAATTCAGGATTCAGTAGTGATGAGCGAATCTGTCCCTTTTTGCTTCACCTAAAAAATTCAGGAAACTGTGAAAAAAATTGCGAAACGTGGGTGCTGCGTCTTTCTTGACGCAACCGCAAATTTTTGCGGTGATATTTTGCTGAAGTTTCATGAAATAATTCACCAGTGGCGAAATGCGGAAATGCTCTGCGAATCCATGCCTGCTGAAAAAATTCACTCATCACTATGATTCAGGCAAATCTCGCTAGTTTTTGCACAACTGGACTTGCCCGAACCAAATCAGAGCCCCTAAGGGCTGACGGGTTATAATTCAATTTAGAAAATCACTAGTGAATTTTTAAAAATTAAATTGCGATGGAGAAAAATGTGAAATGAAAATCTCAGTGCCTAAAACCGAATAGATTGCTAAAGGAGTCAATAGGAAGTGTTTATTCAGCATTCAAAAAGTTGTCACTCGAGTTTCGTTTTTAATAGGGATCCTTTTTTTTGTGACTTGTTTTCTCCGTGACAAAATGTGATTCAAGAATTTTAATCGATATGAAAACTGTGAGCGCGGGAAAAGCCACAATCATGATTATGCGGCTTTTTTCACCAAAAATCAAGCTTAATGGACCTGGAGTCCGGGCTGGAGGAGAGCAAACTGTAAGGAGCCCTAGGCGACCGGCGTGCGTTCCTACCTCTATGCGTGTTGGTCCCCGGGCTCCTCCATGTAGGCGGCTCCTGTGTGGGTCCATCTCTAGCGAGTTCCGGCGCACACTGCCCATAGGCTGATGCTCACTGACGTCACTTTTGGCACAAATTCAAAGTTAAAAGGCGCTACTTGGTTTGTTTTCATTGCCCAAGCTGGTTCTGTGTATCTAGTCATTAGCTAAGCCTTATTTTTTGATTGATCTACTTGTTTTGACTCCTTGCCTGATTTTTGACTTCTTTGAATCCTCACTGGTCGCCACCGACCTTTGCCTGACTTTGACTTTTTAGTTCCAAATTACGGAAAGGCCATCTCCCATAGACTCCATTATAAGCAAATAATTCTAATTTTTAAAAATTATTTCCTTTTTCTCTGTAATAATAAAACAGTACCTGTACTTGATCCCAACTAAGATATAATTACCCCTTATTGGGGCAGAACAGTCCTATTGGGTTTATTTAATGGTTAAATGATTCCCTTTTCTCTGTAATAATAAAACAGTACCTGTACTTGATCCCAACTAAGATATAATTACCCCTTATTGGGGCAGAACAGCCCTATTGGGTTTATTTCATGGTTAAATGATTCCCTTTTCTCTGTAATAATAAAACAGTACCTGTACTTGATCCCAACTAAGATATAATTACCCCTTATTGGGGGCAGAACAGCCCTATTGGGTTTATTTCATGGTTAAATGATTCCCTTTTCTCTGTAATAATAAAACAGTACCTGTACTTGATCCCAACTAAGATATAATTACCCCTTATTGGGGCAGAACAGCCCTATTGGGTTTATTTAATGGTTAAATGATTCCCTTTTCTCTGTAATAATAAAACAGTACCTGTACTTGATCCCAACTAAGATATAATTACCCCTTATTGGGGCAGAACAGCCCTATTGGGTTTATTTAATGGTTAAATGATTCCCTTTTCTCTGTAATAATAAAACAGTACCTGTACTTGATCCCAACTAAGATATAATTACCCCTTATTGGGGGCAGAACAGTCCTATTGGGTTTATTTAATGGTTAAATGATTCCCTTTTCTCTGTAATAATAAAACAGTACCTGTACTTGATCCCAACTAAGATATAATTACCCCTTATTGGGGCAGAACAGCCCTATTGGGTTTATTTCATGGTTAAATGATTCCCTTTTCTCTGTAATAATAAAACAGTACCTGTACTTGATCCCAACTAAGATATAATTACCCCTTATTGGGGGCAGAACAGCCCTATTGGGTTTATTTCATGGTTAAATGATTCCCTTTTCTCTGTAATAATAAAACAGTACCTGTACTTGATCCCAACTAAGATATAATTACCCCTTATTGGGGCAGAACAGCCCTATTGGGTTTATTTAATGGTTAAATGATTCCCTTTTCTCTGTAATAATAAAACAGTACCTGTACTTGATCCCAACTAAGATATAATTACCCCTTATTGGGGCAGAACAGCCCTATTGGGTTTATTTAATGGTTAAATGATTCCCTTTTCTCTGTAATAATAAAACAGTACCTGTACTTGATCCCAACTAAGATATAATTACCCCTTATTGGGGGCAGAACAGCCCTATTGGGTTTATTTAATGGTTAAATGATTCCCTTTTCTCTGTAATAATAAAACAGTACCTGTACTTGATCCCAACTAAGATATAATTACCCCTTATTGGGGCAGAACAGCCCTATTGGGTTTATTTCATGGTTAAATGATTCCCTTTTCTCTGTAATAATAAAACAGTACCTGTACTTGATCCCCACTAAGATATAATTACCCCTTATTGGGGCAGAACAGCCCTATTGGGTTTATTTCATGGTTAAATGATTCCCTTTTCTCAGTAATAATAAAACAGTACCTGTACTTGATCCCCACTAAGATATAATTACCCCTTATTGGGGGCAGAACAGCCCTATTGGGTTTATTTAATGGTTAAATGATTCCCTTTTCTCTGTAATAATAAAACAGTACCTGTACTTGATCCCCACTAAGATATAATTACCCCTTATTGGGGGCAGAACAGCCCTATTGGGTTTATTTCATGGTTAAATGATTCCCATAGTTGCTTAGAATGATATTTTCTTTCATTTAACCAAACAAGTCCAGGCCAGACATTCTCTTTTACCCCTGAGCCAATAAAGAAAACACGAGACCATTCATCGTTAACATTAGACATTCCCCTTCCCTATATCGTCTCACTGACATCCAGTGTTTTCATTGACCCCCAAAGAGATTTTCCACTTTGGCCATAATAACAGCCTGCTTCTTCTCACCATCACCCCCTGCAGACAGGAGAGATAAAGTCTGGTTTCCTCGGATTGTCTCCTTCCATCAGAAAGTTCCCAAAGATTATTATTTCTTTGATAGGACGAGTGCCTTCCTTCCTGCTAAACAAAGCTTTCCATTTGATGGGGCTTCATCTCGTGCAAGTCGTACAGGCGCGGAGCCTTTCATCTCCCCGTCTATAAAGGTGTTACTGTAATTGTTTCCTACTCGGCCCCAGAAAGGCAAAGCAGCAACACGCTCTTCTGTCTGATTGATCGACACCGACGCGTTAGAACTTCTCCTTCTGATCATCTCTTTCCTCCGAACCCGAAACATCAAAATCTCCAAAATACATAAAAACATCAATGTCCCTCAGAACGGAAAAGCACTCTGAAGTTTTAATTAAACGAGTAGCAGAGCCTCGAATCCATTCTGAGTTTCTCTATTTCTTTCCAAAATAAAGTTTATCATTGAATTCACTTTTAAAGTGATGTAGACCATGGTATTCTCATGCGTTTTGGCGACTGGTTTGCAATGGCGCTTGTGTTGTAATACAAAATACTGGTATAGGACCCATTATCCAGAATGCTCGGGACCAAGGGTATTCTGGACAGGGGTCTTTCTGTAATTTGGATCTTCATACATTAAGTCTACTGAAAAACCAATAAAACATTAATTAAACCCAATAGGATTGTTTTGCATCCAATAAGGGGTAATTATATCTTAGTTGGGATCAAGTACAGGTACTGTTTTATTATTACAGAGAAAAGGGAATCATTTAACCATTAAATAAACCCAATAGGGCTGTTCTGCCCCCAATAAGGGGTAATTATATCTTAGTTGGGATCAAGTACAGGTACTGTTTTATTATTACAGAGAAAAGGGAATCATTTAACCATTAAATAAACCCAATAGGGCTGTTCTGCCCCAATAAGGGGTAATTATATCTTAGTTGGGATCAAGTACAGGTACTGTTTTATTATTACAGAGAAAAGGGAATCATTTAACCATTAAATAAACCCAATAGGGCTGTTCTGCCCCAATAAGGGGTAATTATATCTTAGTTGGGATCAAGTACAGGTACTGTTTTATTATTACAGAGAAAAGGGAATCATTTAACCATTAAATAAACCCAATAGGGCTGTTCTGCCCCAATAAGGGGTAATTATATCTTAGTTGGGATCAAGTACAGGTACTGTTTTATTATTACAGAGAAAAGGGAATCATTTAACCATTAAATAAACCCAATAGGGCTGTTCTGCCCCAATAAGGGGTAATTATATCTTAGTTGGGATCAAGTACAGGTACTGTTTTATTATTACAGAGAAAATGGAATAATTTAACCATTAAATAAACCCAATAGGGCTGTTCTGCCCCAATAAGGGGTAATTATATCTTAGTTGGGATCAAGTACAGGGTACTGTTTTATTATTACAGAGAAAAGGGAATCATTTAACCATTAAATAAACCCAATAGGACTGTTCTGCCCCAATAAGGGGTAATTATATCTTAGTTGGGATCAAGTACAGGTACTGTTTTATTATTACAGAGAAAAGGGAATCATTTAACCATTAAATAAACCCAATAGGGCTGTTCTGCCCCCAATAAGGGGTAATTATATCTTAGTTGGGATCAAATACAGGTACTGTTTTATTTTTACAGATAAAGAGGAAATCATTTTAATATATCTGAATTAATCTTGATTAAAATGGAGTCTATGGGAGATGGGCTTTCCATAATTCGGAGTTTTCTGGATAATGGGTTTCCGGATAAGGAGTCCGATACCTGTAGATGTATTTGCTGAGCCCAAAGTTTTCAGAGTTGGGTGATTTTTAAGGTGTAAAGTGCTGTGTCTATTGACACATTGGTGATGCTGGAGATGCTGCCATCTCAACGTGGTAGCTCCAGGCAGACAAAAATGGACCCCAGGTAAGGAAATAAACCAGAAACTCTAGTTACAATGGCAACCAAAAGACCTTCTTCCCTCTATGAAATAAGAATTTGAAGTTCATAGTAACCAAAATGGAAACTGCTTACTCATAACAGACATACAGCTGAAGAGCACATGTTATCTAGATATTTGTCCTCGATAGCTCATATCCCTCCCTGTCACTTTATTTCAACACCCTATGGCAGCGGTTCTCAACCTGTGGGTCGGGACCCCTTTGGGACCATTTCACAGGGTCCGTCTAAGACCATCGGAAAACACATATTTCCGATGGTCTTAGGAATAATTTTATGGTTGGGGGTCACCAAACCTGAGGGACTGTATTAAAGGGTCGCGGCATTAGGAAGGTTGAGAACCACTGCCCTATTGGCTCTGTGAGGCTCCATCTGTATCTTCTTCAGCCCAAGCATATAAAACAGAGGAGAAAGATAATCTCATGTCCTTGTGAATTATTCTGCCTACTTACAAGGAAAATTCATATGATCCATGAACTGCAAACATTGGGAACCACCAAAGTTGTTACCTGTATGGGAAGTGTAGGAACTGGAGAGAAGTTAAAGCGGCAAGAAGAACAACAGCTGTCCATAGTTTGGAGATGGGAGAAGGTTCATTTATTTAATAGAACGTTATGTCAAAGATGATTCCAAGACAAGAAGCTTGCCTGAGAGTTGGGTTGGACTGGGAGCAGTGTTGACATCCTTTACTCCTGGGTAGTGGAGAAGATAAGAAAGGAAAGTAACATATAGCCAGTAAGCTGCTGATGAGAGACAGTCTGTGATACTGGAGAACAGGGAGTGGGTAGGGGAGGATACATTTACTCTTTATATTTGAGGGTCATAATTGACATAGCAATGTTGCACCACCTCAACTGTTAGTATTAGTGGTTGTATATATAGTTTATGTATGTGAGTGTATAGATTGGTTAGTATAGGGTGTGGGTGCTGGGTTTACTTGGATGGGTTGAACTTGATGGACTCTGGTCTTTTTTCAACCCTATGTAACTATGTAACTATGTAACTATGTAACTATGTAACTTGCTAAGGGTAATTTCTCTCCTCAGCGTAGGGTTTCATTCAAGATGATGCTGTTAATAGAGAAGACGTTGACTAAAGACATGACATTTATAACCGGTAATCTTTTCTCAAATCATACGCAAGATGGATATGCATTCTCACTGATAGGAAACCTATTGGGATAATAGTTTGAATAATGGATTTGCACTTAAGCCCGATTTCACACTTCAGTAAATGACTGTTATGATATATTGTACCTATTCTTCCCCAGAGTGTTGCACTGACATTGCTGAAAACTAATGGCATGAAAACATGCTATATACTCATAAGGTGGCAATTGTAATAGGCAGTTTTTGTGAGGCCGAGGCCCTCTAGAAGGTGCCTAATTTGGCAAGCTATAACTTTCACTTCTCCATTGGTTCATTAGAACCTGCTATAGTTCCAGGGGTACCCAGGGCACAAATAAGCACTCACCCCAAATCCCCCCCTAACTGGCCTTCAGGCTGGGCCCCCTTAGCCCATAACAAGGTTACAGATATATAGAAACATTGAGGTAACAGTCACCCTGCTATAGTTCCAGGGGTACCCAGGGCACAAATAAGCACTCACCCCAAATCCCCCCCTAACTGGCCTTCAGGCTGGGCCCCCTTATCCCATAACAAGGTTACAGATATATAGAAACATTGGGGTAACAGTCACCCTGCTATAGTTCCAGGGGTACCCAGGGCACAAATAAGCACTCACCCCAAATCCCCCCCTAACTGGCCTTCAGGCTGGGCCCCCTTAGCCCATAACAAGGTTACAGATATATAGAAACATTGGGGTAACAGTCACCCTGCTATAGTTCCAGGGGTACCCAGGGCACAAATAAGCACTCACCCCAAATCCCCCCCTAACTGGCCTTCAGGCTGGGCCCCCTTAGCCCATAACAAGGTTACAGATATATAGAAACATTGGGGTAACAGTCACCCTGCTATAGTTCCAGGGGTACCCAGGGCACAAATAAGCACTCACCCCAAATCCCCCCCTAACTGGCCTTCAGGCTGGGCCCCCTTAGCCCATAACAAGGTTACAGATATATAGAAACATTGGGGTAACAGTCACCCTGCTATAGTTCCAGGGGTACCCAGGGCACAAATAAGCACTCACCCCAAATCCCCCCCTAACTGGCCTTCAGGCTGGGCCCCCTTAGCCCATAACAAGGTTACAGATATATAGAAACATTGGGGTAACAGTCACCCTGCTATAGTTCCAGGGGTACCCAGGGCACAAATAAGCACTCACCCCAAATCCCCCCCTAACTGGCCTTCAGGCTGGGCCCCCTTAGCCCATAACAAGGTTACAGATATATAGAAACATTGGGGTAACAGTCACCCTGCTATAGTTCCAGGGGTACCCAGGGCACAAGCACTCACCCCAAATCCCCCCCTAACTGGCCTTCAGGCTGGGCCCCCTTAGCCCATAACAAGGTTACAGATATATAGAAACATTGGGGTAACAGTCACCCTGCTATAGTTCCAGGGGTACCCAGGGCACAAATAAGCACTCACCCCAAATCCCCCCCTAACTGGCCTTCAGGCTGGGCCCCCTTAGCCCATAACAAGGTTACAGATATATAGAAACATTGGGGTAACAGTCACCCCGCTATAGTTCCAGGGGTACCCAGGGCACAAATAAGCACTCACCCCAAATCCCCCCCTAACTGGGCCCCCTTAGCCCATTACAAGGTTACAGATATATAGAAACATTGGGGTAACAGTCACCCCGCTATAGTTCCAGGGGTACCCAGGGCACAAATAAGCACTCACCTCAAATCCCCCCCTAACTGGCCTTCAGGCTGGGCCCCCTTAGCCCATAACAAGGTTACAGATATATAGAAACATTGGGGTAACAGTCACCCTGCTATAGTTCCAGGGGTACCCAGGGTACAAATAAGCACTCACCCCAAATCTCCCCCTAACTGGCCTTCAGGCTGGGCCCCCTTAGCCCATAACAAGGTTACAGATATATAGAAACATTGGGGTAACAGTCACCCTGCTATAGTTCCAGGGGTACCCAGGGTACAAATAAGCACTCACCCCAAATCTCCCCCTAACTGGCCTTCAGGCTGGGCCCCCTTAGCCCATAACAAGGTTACAGATATATAGAAACATTGGGGTAACAGTCACCCTGCTATAGTTCCAGGGGTACCCAGGGCACAAATAAGCACTCACCCCAAATCCCCCCCTAACTGGCCTTCAGGCTGGGCCCCCTTAGCTCATAACAAGGTTACAGATATATAGAAACATTGGGGTAACAGTCACCCCGCTATAGTTCCAGGGGTACCCAGGGCACAAATAAGCACTCACCCCAAATCCCCCCCTAACTGGCCTTCAGGCTGGGCCCCCTTAGCCCATAACAAGGTTACAGATATATAGAAACATTGGGGTAACAGTCACCCTGCTATAGTTCCAGGGGTACCCAGGGCACAAATAAGCACTCACCCCAAATCCCCCCCAACTGGCCTTCAGGCTGGGCCCCCTTAGTTCATAAAAAGGTTATAGAATATAGGTATATAGAAACATTGGGGTAACTTCAAAAATGTAAATAAAGCAGCGATACTGCCCCTTTAATATGTGCCATATTCCACTCTAACCCAATAAAAATGTATTGTAAAGGATCAAGCCCCAGTCTGAGTTGCTCAATGTGTTTATGCTAAAGAATTCATAGAGTGAATTGCAAAGAATCAAACAGAACACATTTATACAATGTAATAACATTCTGAATGCGAATGGGGGAAATAATAGCGACCCTGGCTCTGTTCTTTCATTCGAACAAAAAACTAAGCAACTGAATCATAGAGATGCTCAGGTCAAGTCATTATGGATTTTCTCAGAAAGACTTCATTTATTCACTAAGGTTAGTTATTGTAGGTAAGTTAAAGTGGCATTGGCCTCACCAAAGCTGCAGACTGTAGTGCCGCGGGGCATAAAGTGCTTGGTGCTTTCCATTGACCTTCCTTCATCCAACCATTAGAGATGGCAGGGTTAGAGAATCTAAGTGGGGTTAACGAGTTTTCATTTAAAGTCATTTTTCAGTATCTTATTTGCCCCTAGGGGCAGGAATCCCTAACGGCCGGCCTTACTGGGAGCTTCCCTAGATATTTCCAGGAGGGAGGGAGACCCAGAAGCCTGAAACCTATAAAGGGACGGGAGATGGGAGGGATACATCCCCAATGAGCTAATGTGTTTAGTCTAGTTTATCTAGAAGACATTAGTAATCGTTTCGAGAGCATTGGTGTTCAATGGTATCTATGGCCCTGTAGCAACGCATAGATAACAGCATTCTCCATTCAATGGTGAAAGGGCAAATTCATTATGACTTATAAGTCAAGGTTCGGGTTCTAAATGGCTTCCAATTCTTGGGAATCTATTAACTCTATATAATGATCTTGATGTATTGATTCAGAAATGTTTGTATTTATTCATCAACTTGTTGTCAGGGGGGGGGGGGGTTTGCTTGAGCAGAAATTGGGTCTCAAGGAGGGTTGAACTTGGAATATCACCTCTTTGGTTTGGTGACTAAATAAGCAGATCTCTGAGCAGTTTGACGGCTCGGTCAGTTGGTCCTTGGCTGGTAAAACTCAGTAAAAATTCTGGTTAAAAAGATTTCTAACACCGGGTTCAACGTGGGTCTTTTGCAGTAAAGCCCTTTGGATAGGGGCACGGCACACTGGGGCAATGTGTAGGCAAGTACTGTCTGGGGCAGATTGGTGAAGTGTCCCAATTTTCAAATCTGAAATGCTTGGATATATCCCAATAGGCACCTGAATAGTGGAACTAAGGAGAGACATGGGAGGGCAGAATCGGACAATGATCAGTATTACACCCAAAATGTTCTAGGCAAACTCTTGAGGGGGCATTGACTAAGCTGCAGCTTTTTCGGGTCAGGCTTTTTGTTGCCAAAACCCAGAAGAGCTGCGGAAAAATAATTGTGACTTTTTCAAGATTTATTACGCAACAAAACTCCAAAATCCGAAAATATTCACTCTAAAACCTGTCGAGATCATGTAGAAGTCAATGGCAGAAGTCCCTTTTATAAATGAAAGATCTTTCTTTGCTTCTTTGGTTTTGGGGTTTTTCTACTTTTTTGGCAAGTTTTCCGCCAAGTTTTTCAGTTCTGATCTTTTGATAAATGACTGACAAATGAGTTTTTTCATGGTTTCTTAAAAATGAGAATTTGTCAACTTTTAGTAAATCTGCTCCTTGGTCTTTGGGCTAATGCACAGAACAGATGACCACCAATAGTGATGGGCAAAATGTTTCGCCAGGCATGGATTTGCGGTGTATTTCCGGGTTTTGCCATTCGCGGATTGTTTAGTGATACGGATGAAAAATTTCACAGCGGAAAAAGTCACGGGCATCAAAAGAATAGTCGCGCGTCAAAATAAATAGCCATGGCGTCAAAATAAATAGTCATGGCGTCAAAATAAATAGCCGTGGCATCAAAATAAATAGTCGTGGCGTCAAAATAAATAGTCGTGGCATCAAAATAAATAGTCATGGCTTCAAAATAAATAGTCGCGCATCAAAAGAATATTCACGGGCGCCAATTTTTTTACGCGCAACATTTTCAAATTATTCGCCGTTTCGCGAATCTTTTGAAAAATTCGCTAATTTTTCGACAAATTGAAACTGGACAGATTCGCTCATCACTAACCGCCAACAACCTCAGAGAGTCAGGGCATATGGATAGAAAAGGCATAGGATCAGCCATTGAGTCCAAAGCTGGAGTTAGGTAAAGTAAGAAACCTGGTACTGGTTCGACCAGAAGAACTAACTAAGGAACTGGGCTGAGAAGAGGCAATGGTACATGGGCTATAAATGCTCCGGCATGCCCAAACAAACAGGCTAAAAACAATGGTGCCTGCAACTAGCCGCCCTGAAGTGAAGGTACAGTAGGGCAGTCAGTGAGCAACTGGCACCATTTTGTATCCAAGATGCAGGAGTTGGCAAAATAAGTCTCAAAAGCGTATGATCAAAATTAAATATATATATTTTAGATCAGGGCCGGAATTAGGGGCAGGCAGAAAGGGCACCTGCCTAGGGTGCAACAGTGAGGGGGCGCCAGGCAGCCAACCCCTAGGGGCACATTTACAAAGGCATGAATGAATGCTCATTCGAATGCCCCGAGCATATTTTCGGCAAATTTTTGGTGCGTCCGCAAGATTTTGTCGTATGCCGCAAGATTTTGTCGTACGCCACACGACTTTTCATATGGCGACTTTTTCGTATGCTTGCACAAAAAAAAATCGGAAAGGTTTTACCGCTGTTTACGATTGTACGGTACGAAAATGTCATGACTTTCGGATCGCCAATACGATATTATCGTGACTAATACGATTTTTTCATAAGCATTTTCGTGATATTTGCGATGTTTTTTTTGGGAAATTTTCGTTTCCAATCCGAATTTTTCCCATTCGGGATTCGAACTCGTGATTTGCTAAATCTTCCCCTTAGTCTGGGATCTCCGGACGCTCAATTCATGGTGCACCGTGTCGAGGTGGCCGGCCAGGGAGCCCAGGGCACACAGCCAGTTTGGCCACCTCTGGTTTAGATAGAAAGCTAAAACAATCACAAGCAATTTTTCAGTCTCCAAAGTGTCCCATTAAAACTTGCTGCCCATTGGCTTCTCTATACAATTCAATTGATACAATGATATCTTTGTCGCTCGCTCTAGAGTGTAATTACCAAGTGTACAATTCCCTACAAACCCTTTGTCAAGGCTGTTTCTTTCTTTTGTCCCTTTTACACATCGCACAAGGCCAGCCCCACGCGGCGCGTATAAGCCATATAATCTGTGCCTCGTGACACGTGGAGCCTCATTGCCATAAAGTACAGTGTCATTGACTCCCTATTGAATCAGGGAATAATGAGCGAGTTGCTCCATACAAACCCCACACAATTGTTGCTTTCATCAATGCAGTGTGCCCACTCCTATCTGTAACGCCTTCATAGCGTCTATTCTACCGCCACAAACCACAGAATTCTTTATTTTATGCGTCAATTGAAATGAAACAAATAGGCCGCGCCGGCGCTGGGAAAAAAAAATCATAAATAATAGATTTACATCTGATTTAAATCTCCCCGCTAACGGGCTGAATATTTCATGCTTTGAACTGCGGAAATATTTCTTTGTCCGTTGCTGAAGGAACATCTATTTATCTGCGTTATTGTTCCGAGACTCCATCTATATTAAAATGAGCAAAGGGACTTTTTTTTTTTTTTAGAATTCCCGGAATGATTGTTTATTTGTTATAAAATTGCAATGTATCGGGGCGGAGAGCGGTTTAATGGCCGGGGATCAGCGCAGAGATGGATTTCATACGATTCAGGCCGTAGATACGGAGGCTTATTTAGCAAAGTTCATATTTGTGTCATTTTGATATTTTTCTCTACTTCAAATAATTTTGGCGATGAGCAAATTTTTTTGGCGGGCATGGATTCGCATGAATTTCCGCATTTCGCCATTGATGAATTGTTTTGCAAAAGTTTGCCACGGAAAAATTCGACACGCGTCAAAAAAAGTTGCGGCAAAATAGGCGCTGTTGTGTCAAAATGGTTGTGGTTGCGGCAGCATAGGCATGGTCACCCAGGGTTGGACTGTGGGGTGCAGGGCCCACCGGGGCTCCTACCCCAGGGGCCCTGCAGGTGCCCCCGTCGGCCACATTCCCTAATCCCCCCCTAACCCCCCACAGGGTTCCCCACCCGATGTCCACCCCGAGCGCACGTAAATTTAACGCGTCAGGGGAGGAATGGTCGGGCAGGGGGGCGCGCCATTGAGGGACCCAGACCCGATCCTCGCTGGCATGCCCCCCTGCCCGACCTTCCCTCCCCTGACGTGTTAAATTTACGTGCGCTCAGGGGGTGGACGTCGGGTGACCGTGCCCATTTTGCCACAACTTTTTTTGACGTGTGTCGAATTTTTCCATGGCAAGCTTTCACTGAATGATTCGCCCAGTCCGACCCTGTGGTCATGGCAAAATAGGCGTGGTCAGGGCAAAAAAAGATGCGGGATACCAAAAAAAATACACAGGTGACAAAAAAGTCGCGAAACAAATGTGTTTCATGGATTTTCCTGTCATTTCACGAATTTTCCGGTGAAGCGAAACGGGACAGATTCACTCATCACTTATCATTTTTAATAGGTCGCAAAGCTTGACAAAAAAAAAAAAAAGTCGATGATGTCACATCCCTTTAGGATTCCGGGCGAAAGGGTGAAGCCAAACACTTGGGGGCACATTTGCTACGACTTTTCATTTTTTAAAATTTTTTTAAACTCGACTAAACTCATTTCCTCAAATGTCTAAAATTTACTAAACAGAATCCGAGAAAAAGATGCAAAAAAATCCCTTCAAATTTTGTCGCTCCGAAACCTTGACTTTTTTCAAATTGCCGCACAATAAACAGCGGCAAAAATCGAAAACTCTAAAGTTTCAAGACAAAAGAAGGACCAACAAAGCGAAGGGACATCATTACATGGAAAATTCGGATTTTAAGCAATTTAGACGCATAGTAAATCTCAAAAACATCTTTTTTTTCCCAGTGGTAATAAATGGGCCCCTAAGGGTGGGATTTATCAATATGATATAATATCGACTATAAAACGGAAAATACGGGTGACTTTGCCTAGGACATCGCCCACTGACTTCTATAGAAACTCGCAAGCTTTTAGACGGCAAATTTTTACATTCAAGTTTTTGGGTTTTTTTTCACTTAATTAATACCAGACAAATAAAGACCAGAGTTTTTTAACCGCAAAACCTCAAATTGTGAAAAAAAAACCCAAACTCGAATGTCAATTAATCTTCCCCTAAGGGGGAGGAGATTTACAAATCCACGAACGGTTTGAAGGTGTCCGAATGCGTTTTTTCGTAATGATCGGTATATTTACGACTTTTCCGTCGTATGTGCCGTGATTTTTTCGTCGCCGTCACGACTTTTCGTATATTTTCCGCGACTTTTTCGTCGCCGTCGCGAAAAAATCGGATTGGTTTTTTCCGGCGTTTACTATCGCTCAATACGAAAAAATTGCGCCGGCGACGAAATATTCACGCAAAGTACGATAAAAAGTCGTGACAAATACGAAAAATCGCGACGGCGGTGAAAAAGTCGCAAAATTTTCGTTTCCAATACGATTTTTTCCCCTTCTGGATTCGGATTCATGGATTAGTAAATCTCCCCCTAAGTATCAAGGCCCAACCCACTCACACAAACGCCCAGGACTAGTGAACTGAAGAGCAAAGATTTAGTTTCTGTTCCTACAAGGAACCACTTTTTCATTTCCTTTTCCTATTGTGACTCTACAAACAGAGCTTCGTTTTCCGACAATTCATTAGAGAAGGTTTATATGTTTCTGTGCGTTGTGCAGTGTAACTGGGTAACTATTTGCAGAATAGACCTGGATAGCGATGAGCGAATCTGTCCCGAAACGGTGAAAAATCAGTGAAACGCGTTTTGTGCCACATCTTTTTTTTTTTTTTTACGTGACTGCGCTAAATTTGATGCCACTACAACTTTTTTTGACATGCAACGAATTTTTATGCAGCGATTTTTCCCGGAAACAATTCTCCAATGGTGAAATGCGGAAATTCGCTGCGAATCCACGCCTGGCGATGGAAATTCGCTCATCGCTAGACCTGGATCAGCGTAGCTGTTATTATTATTAGGGATAGATCGAATCCAGGATTAAGTTCTAATTAGGATTCCGTTTGGCCAGACCGTGGATTCGCCCCAAATCTCAACCCTGCCGAAAAAGGCCGAATTATGGCCAAATAATGAGCCAAATCCTGGATTCGGTTCGGTATTTGGTCGAATCCCTTAACATGGATTTGGGGGTTCAGTCGAACCGGAAAAACTGGGTTAGGTGCATCCTTAATTATTATTATTATTATCACTAAGGAAGAATAAAAACAAAAGCTAATTTTGAATGTGTCCCAAATAAATAAAGAAATGAAAAGGTTCTTTTCCATAAGACGTTTCAGGCACACTTTACTGCTGCGCTGCAAGTAAGAGTGATATCCCCCCCTCCCCCCAGCAGCCGATCAGCAGAACAATGGCAAGGGAGCAAGATAGCAGCTCCCAGTAGGTATCAGAATAGCACTCAATAGTAAGAAATCCAAGTCCGGCTTGGGACTCCTCCAGTTACATGGGAGTAGGAGAAACAATAGGTTAGCTGAAAGCAGTTCTAATGTGTAGCGCTGGCTGAAAGCTCAGACTCAGGCACACTTTACTGCTGCGCTGCAAGTTGGAGTGATATCCCCCCCCCCTCCCCCCCAGCAGCCGATCAGCAGAACAATGGGAAGGGAGCAAGATAGCAGCTCCCAGTAGGTATCAGAATAGCACTCAATAGTAAGAAATCCAAGTCCGGCTTGGGACTCCTCCAGTTACATGGGAGTAGGAGAAACAATAGGTTAGCTGAAAGCAGTTCTAATGTGTAGCGCTGGCTGAAAGCTCAGACTCAGGCACACTTTACTGCTGCGCTGCAAGTTGGAGTGATACCCCCCCCTCACCCCCAGCAGCTGATCAGCAGAACAATGGGAAGGGAGCAAGATAGCAGCTCCCAGTAGGTATCAGAATAGCACTCAATAGTAAGAAATCCAAGTCCGGCTTGGGACTCCTCCAGTTACATGGGAGTAGGAGAAACAATAGGTTAGCTGAAAGCAGTTCTAATGTGTAGCGCTGGCTGAAAGCTCAGACTCAGGCACAAGGCACTGAGATGGTGCCTACACACCAATATTACAGCTACAAATACATTTGTTGGTTCAGGAATAAAATGTTAAATGGCAGAGGGAATTATTTGCTGTGTAACAGTGTCATTTAGAAATAAAAAGTTTGGTTCTAAAAACAACACAATCTAGGTTTAAGGTTTTTTCCCCTTTTCTTTTTTTTTTCCATAACCTATTCAGTGGCCCATATCCCTTCCCAATACAATCCCGGCTCACTGGGCTCATGTTTAATGTATAACTGCGGGTGTATATCACTCCATTAATATTGCTTCTGCCTGTTATTTAGGGTAATCAAAGGGGGGGTCGAAACCTGTGCTGTAAACTTTGGATCCAGACCTAGTAACCCATAGCAACGACTCGGATATTTGCTTTCTAGCATCGGATTGTTGATTGTTTGATATAAAAACTTTGCTCCTGTTATTATATCTCCTCATTATATTTCCCCTGTTTAACGGGTTCTTTTTTTCCCTAGGAAAGATAGTTTCTTTGGCAATTTATTTTCATTCCGTGCCCATTTGTTATCCGTGCACTGTCTGGTAATGTCTCCCTGTGCCAATCCAGTGTCTTCCCCAGGAATCAGCAGAATTCATATTATTTTGCTCACGTAACGTTCTAGAAAATTCTCATTTATTCGATCCTGGGGTGGAACCGATGGCCCAGCAAAGGTCACAGTATATGACAATCCAATCCTTCTTATTGTCGCTCAGAAATAATGCAATAAAGCTGCCCGGGACTAGTTAAACTATTGTGTTAGCCTGACGAGCCATCATCGCTTTCCCACTTAATCAATAACTTACTTAATTAGCCTTTTGCCATTGCCGGAGAAGCAATATCTTCTTGATGGCGGTATTGCCTTAATTTGTTTTACAAATGGTTTTCAGCATTTACACGATACATTTCTCTTCTTTTCAAACAATAGCAGCGGGTGACAAAAGAATAGCTGGGAGACAAAGAATAGCCGCGGGCGACAATTTTTTGGACGCGCGACATATTCACCAGTTTTTTTTCGGCAAAGCGAAACTGGACTGATTCGCTCATCACTAATTATATTGTTTCATTTGCCTGATAGATTTCTACAAGGAGGTAAACAGCTGATTATATTATGAGGACATTCAATGAGCAATGAGTAAAGGTGGCCATCCATTAGTAGCTGCTGATATGGGCCCCTTTGACCGATTCGGCAGCTAATCGGCCCATGTATGGGCATTACCGACGGGTACCGACTGCTGGGGAAGGGGGGGATATCACTCGAACTTGCAGCGCAGCAGTAAAGTGTTCCTGAGTCTGAGCTTTCAGCCAGCGCTACACATTAGAACTGCTTTCAGCTAACCTATTGTTTCTCCTACTCCAATGTAACTGGGGGAGTCCCAAGCCGGACTTGGGTTTCTTACTATTGAGTGCTATTCTGATACCTACTGGGAGCTGCTATCTTGCTCCCTTCCCATTGTTCTGCTGATCGGCTGCTGGGGGGGGGATATCACTCCAACTTGCAGCGCAGCAGTAAAGTGTGAGTCTGAGCTTTCAGCCAGCGCTACACATTAGAACTGCTTTCAGCTAACCTATTGTTTCTCCTACTCCCATGTAACTGGAGGAGTCCCAAGCCGGACTTGGATTTCTTACTATTGAGTGCTATTCTGATACCTACTGGGAGCTGCTATCTTGCCCCCTTCCCATTGTTCTGCTGATCGGCTGCTGGGGGGGAGGGGATATCACTCCAACTTGCAGCGCAGCAGTAAAGTGAGACTGAAGTTTATCAGAGCACAGGTCACATGGCTGTGGCACCCTGGGAAATGAAGAATATGGCTAGCCCCATGGGAAAAACAGATTACAATACAGGATTCTGCTGGAGAAGCTCTATTAACTGATGGGTTTGAAATAAACATGTTTTCCCATGACAATATTGCTTTAATGCTCCTCATCCCTGGGGGAGAGAGGAAACAAAGGTACAACAAAACAATGACACACTGGTAATTTATCATTAATAATTAAAACCATTGATTTTTTGAAGTTAATAGAAACAGCAGAATGCATTTTAGTTGAGGGCTGAATATAAGTGTATAAAGTCCCCATACGTTGGTTAGAAGGTTGGTTACTGATGAGCTATCGGTTGCAAACTGTGCAGCGCTTACATTTTATTGGTTCGGAAATCTTAATTAATACAGATTAGAAAGTGCTTATTTTAATATTCCCTTGGGGTATTCAACAGTGACTTCCATGATAGTTCTGCCTTAATTAGAAATGCAAATCTGAAGCCAGCTAATTGGAAGAGAAACTCCGGCTTCCGAACCAAAATATGTTAAAAAGCCCCACACAACCCAGAACCCCCCAATATCCCTATCCCTGTAATCTGTTCCTTCAAACAGTAGGAATAAATCCCATGTTTATATGCTGAAATCCAGCTGCAAAACTGTTCTACTCTTTCTGCATCATTGGAAATCCTGGCAGGGGAGGAGGGACTAAAACACTGATGTTACAAATTGTAACCACTTTCCCACAGCTTACAGACAGCATGCAGGGACTGCATAACCCACAATGCATTGCACTGGGATGTTCCTTTCCTTATTGACATCACGTGTGCAGCAGGGGATTGTGGGATTGGGAGGAGGCAGGCTGGGGACAGGCGCTACTGTTACATTTTATTTGAGTCACAAAGTAGCCAGCCAGATCAGCAGGGGAACAGGGGGTGGGGCTTAGGGAACAGGGGGGGCTTAGGGAACAGGGGGCGGGGCTTAGGGAACTGTTCCAAACCATATTATTACATTAATATTAATATGAAATGATGTTTACTTTTCAAAAAGCTTACGTTGTGTTTGGGTGGAGTTCCCCTTTATTAAAATAAAAATGTCCTCTCATCTACAATGCAATACCCACTGTGCCAACAAAAGCACAACTTATTATATATATATATATATATACAGAATATACTTCCGAGTTTATCCCACGTTCCATGCTTCCAGCCCCTGCAGTTCATCGACAGCAATTTTTCCTGAGATAATTGACAGCCGGCTGTTTACACAGATAAATTACCTTTATTTTAAGTCCACAATCAGTTTATTAATCTCCGCAAACACTCGTTAATCAATTTCCCAAAGTCCCATCGGTGCAATTTGGATGTGAACGACTCGCCAAGAGAGCGCCGAGCGTATTAGAGAGGGCCCAGCTCCCGTCGCCCAGCTGTGGGTAAATAGTCCCATTCACAAAGAGTGGAAAGACATCTGCGGGACATGGCGTTTCCATGGCAACTCAAAGGCAAACAGTAGTAAATAGTAGTAGAGAATTGGCAATTTAATTAATGTCATTTAATGTAAATGTATATTATACAGTAATAATGTGTATAATAATAATAATAATAATAATAATAATAATAATAATAATAATAATAATAATAATAATAATAATAATAATAATAATAATGTAAATAATAATAATAATAATAATAATAATAATAATGTAAATAATAATAATAATAATAATAATGTAAATAATAATAATAATGTAAATAATAATAATAATGTAAATAATAATAATAATAATAATAATAATGTAAATAATAATAATAGTAATGTATACAGTAATAATAATAATAATAATAATAATAATAATAATAATGTAAATAATAATAATAATAATATAAACGATAATAATAATGTATATAATAATAATAATAATGTAAATGATAATAATAATAATAATAATAATAATAATAATAATAATAATAATAATAATAATAATGTAAATAATAATAATAATAATAATAATAATAATAATAATGTATACAATAATATACAATAATAATGTATATAATAATAATAATAAAAATAATAATAATAATAAAGCAATAATAATAATAATAATAATAATAATAATATAAACTATAATAATAATGTATATAATAATAATATATACAATAATATACAATAATAAAAATGTATAAAATAATAATAATAAATATAATAATAATAAAACAATAATAATAATGTAAATAATAACAATGATAGTAATAATAATGTATATAATAATAATAATAATAATAATAATAATAATAATAATAATAATAATAATAATAATAATGTATACAATAATATACAATAATAATGTATATAATAATAATAATAATAATAATAATAATAATAATAATAATATAAACTATAATAATAATGTATATAATAATAATATATACAATAATATACAATAATAAAAATGTATAAAATAATAATAATAAATATAATAATAATAAAACAATAATAATAATGTAAATAATAACAATGATAGTAATAATAATGTATATAATAATAATAATAATAATAATAATAATAATAATAATAATAATAATAATAATAATAATAATAATAATGTATACAATAATATAATGTATCAATTATATTAATTATTATTATTATTATTATAGTAATTATATTAATTAAATATTAAGTGACTTCTGGAAATGTATTTAAAAAAAAAAAATACAAATGTCATTTTCAAAAAAATTGATGACCTTGTCTGCCATTTCTGTCTAGAAAATGATGGATTTTATCTGTCGAGGTTCTACAGGGAATGGGAAATATTGGGGCAGATTCAGTTCAGTGAGAAAAGGTTTATTATGTGGAAACTCATGGATAGCGATGAGCGATTTTTTTCGGCAGGCGTGGATTTGCAGCAAATTTCTGTGTTTCTCCATTTTTTTGTGAAACTTGTGGTTGCGTCAAAAATGGGCGCCATTGTGTAAAAAATAGGTGTGGTTGTGGGAAAAAAAAAAAAGTGCAACAAACACATTTCGTGGATTTTTCGCCATTTCACCAATTTTCCTAGTGTTTCGCAAATTTTTAGGCGCAGCGTAATGGGACAGATTGGCTCATCGCTACTCGTGGAAGGGATTCAATCTGAGGTGCAATTCAATTCATAAACACAGAAAAACACTGGTTATTGCGTAAAAACTCTATGGGAAAAAAATGGAACTGAATTAGGAGAAAAGTCTTTTCTCCTCAAATTAAATCTCATCCATGAGAGACATTTTTCTCACTGAGTTGAATCTGGCCCTTTATCTGAAATGCTTGGGACCTGGAGTTTTCCAGATGAGGGATAGTAATTTGGATCTTCATGGGGTCTTAAATATCATTTATTTGCAGATGACACCCAGATATATTGAGACCCCCCTGTATTAACCTCTGATGTTCAAACCCAAATTGGTAACTGCCTCCTGGCTATCTCCTCCTGGATGAACCGACACCAGCTCAAACTTACCCTAGCTAAACCTGAGCTCATGGTCTTCCCGCCCAAACCTGGATCTCCTCCTCCTTTCACCATTACTATTGATGGCATGACCATCAACCCTGTAAATTCTGCACGCTGCCTTCGGGGTATCTTTGACCAGTCCCTCTCCTTCTCTAACCATATTAATAACACTGCCAAAACCTGCCGTTTTTTCCTCCGCAATATTGCCAAGATACGCCCCTTTCTTACACAGCTAAAACACTAATCCATACCCTTATCCTTTCCCGCTTAGATTACTGCAATCTCCTACTAACCGGCCTCCCAGACTCCCACCTCTCTCCCCTCTCTCTAGCATGGCTGCCTGTTAAGCAAAGGATAGCACCCCAAATCCTTCTTCTAATGTTCTTACCCCCCTCACTCCTCTGCTCCTCACTACATTCCCTCACTGGTCTCCCTGCACGTTCCTGGTCGTCTCCTCTGCTCCTCAGAGCCTCCGTCTCTTTACACCACCCGCACCCACTGCGCTCTCTCAGCTTAACCCTTTCTATCTCACTGCTCCTTCCCTCTGGAACTCTATCCCTGAATCCCTCCTCAGACTGTACCTTCTGGAGCACTAAAACATTATTTTGCCCAGTCCAGCACTTAACGGCAAATGCCCATACCTGGTGCACTCTTACCTACCAATTTGTGCCTGTATGTTACCCAACCACTTAGACTGTAAGCTCTACAGGGCAGGGACCATACCTGGTGCTCTCTTATCTTCCAATTTGTGCCTGTATGTTACCCAACCACTTAGATTGTAAGCTCCACGGGGCAGGGACCTCCTTCCTACTGTGTCTCATACCCCATGGCACTTACTCCCTGTGTATTTATACTTATTTATTGTATTTATTATAACACTTGCCCTCCCTGTGTGTAATTGTGTATATTGTAAGATTGTACAGCGGTTTGTATCCTTGTATTAATAAAGTTATACATACATACATACATACAAATAATACATTAAACAGAAGCAAGAACATGAGCGAGTAGAGTAGCGAGTAGAGTAGATTAACCCCTCATTCGTTGGTGTAACTCTATGGGGGATATTATATTTAAATCCCACACAATCTATTCTAATCTCCACATTTCCCATCCGCATCTTGGAATTTGCTCACCTAATTAAAAAATCTATAGGCAAATAAATTATTGACGCCAAATGGTTGAAGGTTTATCCTGAGGACGGAAGTAAGAGGAGCGCAACGACGGCTTTTAAAAGAGAAACTGAATTAGAAAATGTATTATTTCTGTATTCGCTGAGAAGAAGATCTCTGAGGACAACAACAAAGGACTTTGCCCCCATCATTTTATCTATTTTGCTACTTTAGAGCTACTTTTATTTGATGGATTTGGTTTGATGGAAGTAGAACTCATAGTAGGCATGGAAGAGCTGACTTGGCTTTTATCCCTGGCCTCAAACAGCTCCATTGGCTTCTTTCTTCTCACCTTCATTTTCCGCCCACTAATCTTCCCCTGACCCTACTTTTCTCCCAGCCTCTCCTCTCTTCCTTTCAGCTGGCTTTTTCTTCTGGAGGTAATGAGTAAATAACATCATTGCTCTTGTATTTTGATAGTGTTGGATAGGAACTTACAAGTCAAGGTTCCCATACACAGGCCAATTGTAGCTGCTGATATGGGTCCCTTAGACCGATTCAGCAGCTAATCGGCTCGTGTATGGGCACTACTGATGAGCCTGCCCGACCAATATCTGGCCTGAAATCATCCCGATCTCGATCAGGCAGGTTAGAAAATCTAGTCGGATCGGGGAGTCGATGTGGTCCCCAGACCGGCTTTTCCTATACTCATCATCATAATTCAATCGTTTGGCCCCCGATAACGTCCACCAGTAGGTGGCGAGATCAGGAGAAGATCCGCTCGCTTGGCGACATCGCCAACCGAGCGGATCTGAAGGTGTATGGGCACCTTAACAGTGTCCTCTTATTATTGTGTATTTATAAAGTGATAACACATTCTGCATTTAGGGATAGTGATGAGCGAATCTGTCCCGTTCCACAAGGAAATTCAGTGAAACATACGCAAAACGCATTTGGCGCACAACTTTTTTGTTGCCCGTGTATTTTTTTTTTTGTTGCCCACGTCTTTTTTTGGCACAGCCACGCCCATTTTGACGCAAGAGCGCCCATTCTTTGCGCACAAAATTGTTGGGCAAAACAATTCTCCATTGGCGAAATTCGCTGCAAATCTATGCCCGGCAAAAAAATTTGCTCATCACCAGTTATAGATGCCACTTTCTTTCCTAATAATGGCTTTTGGGTTGGGAGCCCTCCATGAATATCCCCTGGGGGTGGGGCCAATCATTTCACCGAGAAAATTCGCCGCAGAAAAATTTGTTGCGTGTCAAAAAAAGTTGCGGTAGTCAAACTAGGTGCGGCCGTGGTTATTTCGACGAGACCGCACCCAGTTTGACTACTTTTTTTGCAGCAAATTTTCTCAGAAGTTCTGCGAAATGATATGGGCGTCAAAAAAGTCACGCGACAAACACGTTTCGCTGATTTTTTGCCTTTTCGCAAATTTTCATGCTGTTTCGTTAATTTTTGCCTGAATCAAAATGGGACAAATTCACTCATCACTAGCTATAACATATGGGGTTTGGGAAAATGGGCGGGGAAATAGGCAGAGTAGGACAGGCCTCTGGTTATAAGGTGGCAGTGGAGAGGGTCAGGGATTTATAGAGTATTACATTGCCGGCCCTAGTTGGTGATTTAGTGACTAGGATGGTCAAACAGCAGCCAGTTGGCCCCACTATGTGGCACACATTTCTCTATAAATATGTATGGTCTATTTACCTATAGCAATGCTTACTTTTGAGTCATGTGACTACTAAATGCCACCTGGTGAACTCTTCCATCTGTTGCCCCATTCACAAACAACAATGTATCAGACTTATATTTTGTTCCCAAGTTCTCCTCTATGTACAGTAGATGTTGAAGGTCCATTTGTGAATATGACAACGTTGAGGTAGATCAGCCGTTTTCTCACTTTTTACCATATTTATACAGTATGATATTCAGTATCATTTACTTCCATTTCATACCTGTTCATTAACCTGTTTAGATAATTCAAATGAATGTGTAATTGTAGATCCTGTATCCTGCCACTAGGTGGAGCAAAAGCAGCCCTCGCAATATTCTCACCGCTCCCTCATAGACAGACTAGAAACCCTTGCATTAAGGTCCGAATCTGACCTGATGGAGTCTATGGGAGGAAAATGCAGAAAAGCATTTTGGGTAAATGGGTAAAGTGACTTTCATAAACTCATGGAATACAATATAAAGCACCATCGCATTCTAAACACATGGGATCCTCCAGGCAAAGTGATTCACAATCTCCATATGGGTATTATCTCTATTCTGCTCAGAACTTGGGATCTCTCACTCATTGGATGAGCATCACCCACCCTTTCCAGGTGAATATCCCCCCTCGACATTCTTCCTACCTCTAAGTAACAACTAATGGAATCCTACACTTTCTTGGGTACCCTACGTTGTTGCTTTAGGCATTCCATCCTGGCAAATAAGGAGATATTTCTTGCCTGGCCTAAAGGCTGGATGTGGCCCTCAAAAGGATCAACCTAAGGCTTTATAGATGTAGCACACCCGTGAGTGTTGGCTAGAAGTATCCTTGAGCGTGTGTGCTATTTGAGCTGTGTTGATTTGTGTAGGCCTCAACTTGGCAAACTCCCTGCAACTCCCAGGCCCTTGATGCCCCCTTGGTGAGTGGTGCATACAAGGTTTCCGCCTTGGGAGGAATGATCAGGAGACTTGAGATTGATGGTTAACCAAATGAACTTCTTTATTTATTCCAAACAGCATTCAGTAGTATTATATGCGGACTCAGGTATCTCCCCCTAATATCCAAACCAGGAGCTTCTCTCTCTCCAGATAATCTCCCCTCTATGGGAATATGATGCGACCATAGCTAGCCGCTGGATTTACCCAGTAATGCCGGGAGGTAATAACCTCACTAATCTCCTCGGAGGGGCCTCAAGCTGCCCAACTAAGTAACACTATCTATCCTTTTACTCCTAGAGTGACTATAACACATCTTACTGAATCATTTAACTGGCACCTGTAGCTACCTCTTAGTGAGGTAAAGTCCCAGGAAGAAGACCTCATGGATATGAGAGTCATCCCCTTATATATATTGTAGAACACCTCCACCTATTGGTCACTGCTGAACTGCAGGGGAAACTCTCTTTTAACTTGGAAAGAATAGCTATAATACACACACTATTAGGACCACACTTAGGTGTCCATATCCCAACAAAGGCCACCCACTGGTTTGCCTGTCTAAAGGGGAACCCAGGCAAAGGGGCCCAAATCCCAGGGTCTCTACATAGATAGTATGACATTATTATTTATGAGAAGCCTAGTTATTCCCCTATACTGAGCACAATTCATCAAGAAGCCCCCCTACATTTGCTCATAGCCTGTACAGAAGTGCAAGGTAGGGGGTTTATTGTTCTACAGATGAATGATATCCTCAACTGCAGCAAAGACCGACTAATGCAAACGTCAACATACGGCACCAAAGAAATCTCCAAACAAAACATCTGTATCTTATATCATCAAGGCCAATGGTCTCCATACACTAGGAACCTAAAGGCTCTGGCTGTTGGATATTGCTGTGAGTCCATCAGCAGGACTGGGTAATTGCAATTAGAAGAGGCAGAGCTTGGCTAGGGTTCATTATTGGCATTTACCTACAGCTGACAAATATTTAGAAGTCCAATTACATGGACCTAAAGAAAAGGAAACTGCTCAGTTTGATCTAATGAATAACGAGAATGAGTAATGAAAGCCCAGGCAAAGTGACCTTTCATACAGAGGTGCTACAGACCCTGTGGGAGATGAATTGGGGACAAGTATTCTAAATGCCCACAGCGACTGCCAGCCCTTCATAATTTGGGTATGGTCCTTGTTCTTCAACCGCCACTTAAATATATTGTACCTTAAAGGCCAATTACCGCACAGAAAGAGGCTGATAATTACGAATGGCAACTCTTACCTAAGACGCTGGGTTCATCAGCTCCACACTAATTGCTCCACTGCCCTGACCATCTGACCTACCCCCACCCCAAGGCTACTAACATGGAACCATTAACCTTTAGCCCTAAACGAGTCAAGACTTTCCGGCCCCCCCAAAAAATCTAATGTTTTTGTTTTCCTGAAAGGGTCCTTCAAAGAAAATCAATAGGACAGTTTGGCCTTTCTTGGTTATTTATATATTTATGGAATGTGTTTTTCTAGGAAAGTAAAAGCCAAAGATTGGAAATATCCATCAATGACAATCCCTCCTATTAGTGTATCTGAGCCTTCCTGTAGAACAACCCAACGGAGAAGCTCATCTGCCTCTGGATTGAGTTAAAAAGCATTAAATATCCATGTAATTGGTTTTTAGTTCTAACAGCAACAAAACCTTCCCCTGTAAATGGCTCCATTGGCCCGGATGAAACTCGCACATAAGTGCCGGCTCAGGTTCCCCCCGGCAGACGCATTTTGGCAAGGACCGTGCAGCGTTACCCTTGGGGTTCGATAAATATCAAAGCGAATTCTAGATGTTCCGTTTCAGCTCAGTCGGCCATTATCTCTGCGACGGATTGGGACGGTGGTGACTGCGCGTCTGCTGATTAGAAGTCGGAATAAACTGGTGCTAAGAGCAGAAATCCATAAAGCTGTCATTTTCTGAAAAAAAAAAAGATTAACTGCTATCAACTTGGGAAAGTGCAGTATGAACGGATCAGGGAACGTGTGAGATAAATGAGCGAGCTGGAGAGTTTGCTCTAGTAAAACGAGTATTTAAGGGAGGTCGTGGGAAGGGTGGAAATATCACTCCCACTGGTGTACTGGTCCCCAAACTGTGGGGCTAATGGGGCTCAACTGTGCCCGGGGTACCCCTGGAACTATAGCAGGGTGACTGTTACCCCAATGTTTCTATATATCTGTAACCTTGTTATGGGCTAAGGGGGCCCAGCCTGAAGGCCAGTTAGGGGGGATTTGGGGTGAGTGCTTATTTGTGCCCTGGGTACCCCTGGAACTATAGCGGGGTGACTGTTACCCCAATGTTTCTATATATCTGTAACCTTGTTATGGGCTAAGGGGGCCCAGCCTGAAGGCCAGTTAGGGGGGGATTTGGGGTGAGTGCTTATTTGTGCCCTGGGTACCCCTGGAACTATAGCAGGGTGACTGTTACCCCAATGTTTATATATATCTGTAACCTTGTTATGGGCTAAGGGGGCCCAGCCTGAAGGCCAGTTAGGGGGGGATTTGGGGTGAGTGCTTATTTGTGCCCTGGGTACCCCTGGAACTATAGCAGGGTGACTGTTACCCCAATGTTTATATATATCTGTAACCCTGTTATGGGCTAAGGGGGCCCAGCCTGAAGGCCAGTTAGGGGGGGATTTGGGGTGAGTGCTTATTTGTGCCCTGGGTACCCCTGGAACTATAGCAGGGTGACTGTTACCCCAATGTTTCTATATATCTGTAACCTTGTTATGGGCTAAGGGGGCCCAGCCTGAAGGCCAGTTAAGGGGGGATTTGGGGTGAGTGCTTATTTGTGCCCTGGGTACCCCTGGAACTATAGCGGGGTGACTGTTACCCCAATGTTTCTATATATCTGTAACCTTGTTATGGGCTAAGGGGGCCCAGTCTGAAGGCCAGTTAGGGGGGGATTTGGGGTGAGTGCTTATTTGTGCCCTGGGTACCCCTGGAACTATAGCGGGGTGACTGTTACCCCAATGTTTCTATATATCTGTAACCTTGTTATGGGCTAAGGGGGCCCAGCCTGAAGGCCAGTTAGGGGGGGATTTGGGGTGAGTGCTTATTTGTGCCCTGGGTACCCCTGGAACTATAGCGGTGTGACTGTTACCCCAATGTTTCTATATATCTGTAACCTTGTTATGGGCTAAGGGGGCCCAGCCTGAAGGCCAGTTAGGGGGGATTTGGGGTGAGTGCTTATTTGTGCCCTGGGTACCCCTGGAACTATAGCAGGGTGACTGTTACCCCAATGTTTCTATATATCTGTAACCTTGTTATGGGCTAAGGGGGGCCAGCCTGAAGGCCAGTTAGGGGGGGATTTACTTTGTATCACCTTTGAGGTTGCACCCAACACAGTAATAACAGGACTTTATCCTTCATGCTTTATAGAATACACACACGTGGGAGAGTTGTACAGCCAGAAGCTTCTACATACTGATATTAAATCATACTGGACAAGTTAACAGCCAGTCATAGAACTCATTCAGTCACCTCTGATCATGCCTGCCATAGCTCATAACCAGATAGAAACATAAGGGGGTACTCCAGTAATGCAGAGATGGTTTTACCCATGGGGCTGCTTTCAAAAACCCTAGCGCCTATTAGACCCAAACATGTCCCTAATCTGTCCCAATTCTGACTCTTTCTTGTCAAGGCCTCGGCCTTTACGGCAGTCCAAGCACCCAACTGGGACCCTGACAGGACTCCCATGTGTTCCCTCTTGTTTGACTGAACCCTCTGTTACAGACTATGGGGCACATTTACAAATTAATGCCATTACGTATTTTGGTTTTTATTCGCCCAATCAGTATCATCGTAGCACCGGTGTAATAACTAAATTTATGGTTACATTATTTCATTACATTACATTATTTCCTCACTCCATGTACAGAATACGGGGTCAGCACATTTATCCAACCATCCATCATTGCCCCCCCAGGGTAATGTCAGATTTTTAAAGTCTCAGAGAACAGGAGGTGTCCAGGTCAGGTTAGAATCTCATTTCAGGGGGTTTCTTCAGTAAGAATTAATGAGAAATCAATGTTCTTCCCTTGTCTGTAGCCCAAGGTCCCTCCGCATTTTCTGCCCAGTAGAACAATGCACTTTAACTGCTTAATCCCTCCGTGTAGCCAAGAGACCCAGTGTCTGTACAGTAAGGATAATAAGACTGATAGAATATGTAATGGATTGGGGAATAGTTTAATATGAGTTAAAAAAAAAAATATACAAGTATGGGATCCCTTATCCGGATACTTGTTATCCAGAAAGCTCTGAATTATGGAAAGCCTGTCTCCCATAGATTCCGTTATAATCAAATAGTTGAGATTTTTAAAACTGATTCCCTTTTCTCTGTAATAATAAAACAGTACCTGTACTTGATCCCAACTAAGATATAATTACCCCTTATTGGGGCAGAACAGCCCTATTGGGTTTATTTAATGGTTAAATGATTCCCTTTTCTCTGTAATAATAAAACAGTACCTGTACTTGATCCCAACTAAGATATAATTACCCCTTATTGGGGCAGAACAGCCCTATTGGGTTTATTTAATGGTTAAATGATTCCCTTTTCTCTGTAATAATAAAACAGTACCTGTACTTGATCCCAACTAAGATATAATTACCCCTTATTGGGGGCAGAACAGCCCTATTGGGTTTATTTCATGGTTAAATGATTCCCTTTTCTCTGTAATAATAAAACAGTACCTGTACTTGATCCCAACTAAGATATAATTACCCCTTATTGGGGCAGAACAGCCCTATTGGGTTTATTTAATGGTTAAATGATTCCCTTTTCTCTGTAATAATAAAACAGTACCTGTACTTGATCCCAACTAAGATATAATTACCCCTTATTGGGGGCAGAACAGCCCTATTGGGTTTATTTCATGGTTAAATGATTCCCTTTTCTCTGTAATAATAAAACAGTACCTGTACTTGATCCCAACTAAGATATAATTACCCCTTATTGGGGCAGAACAGCCCTATTGGGTTTATTTAATGGTTAAATGATTCCCTTTTCTCTGTAATAATAAAACAGTACCTGTACTTGATCCCAACTAAGATATAATTACCCCTTATTGGGGCAGAACAGCCCTATTGGGTTTATTTAATGGTTAAATGATTCCCTTTTCTCTGTAATAATAAAACAGTACCTGTACTTGATCCCAACTAAGATATAATTACCCCTTATTGGGGGCAGAACAGCCCTATTGGGTTTATTTAATGGTTAAATGATTCCCTTTTCTCTGTAATAATAAAACAGTACCTGTACTTGATCCCAACTAATAACCCTCACTGGATACAAAATAATCCTATTGGATTTAAATAATGTTTTATTGATTTTTTTAGTAGACTTAAGGTATGGAGATCCAAATGACAGAAAGACCCCTTATCCGGAATACCCTTGGTCCCGAGCATTCTGGATAACGGGTCCTATTCCTGTAATACTGACATGTTCCTATAATTGATAGGAGTGGGTCACTACGTATCAGTGGACTGACAGTAATCTATTACCTGGGTTATGTAAAAGGGGACATAAACCCCAGAAAAAGTGCCTAATGAACGTGAACGTAACTCGAAGCCATTTCTCAATATACATTCATTGCCCATTTCCATTGGTTATATAGATATAGGTAACTGTAATTGCTTCTGAAAGCAGCGTCTGTCTATTCACTTCCCTGGAGTTTCAGATTTTTTGATACAATGTTCCAAGTGCTACATTGTTACATTGTTTCATTATCAGGGGCGGGGAATAGAAATGGCCGCACACAGGCTGCTTTCTGTAGCAATTACATTTGCTCATAACATTATACCCGGTGAGAATGTGTAACGAATGGATACTGGGAAGTTGCTTAGAATCACATTTTCATTCATTGGCCCAAACTTTCCTTTTGGGTTTATGTTGACTTTAACTCTGGATGCCGCTAATCTACTTTTTGCTGGCATAGACACGGCATGGGCAGGTAAGGAAGGGGTTAATGCCGTACATTACGATGGCACGCACTCAATCAAAGCGTAATAACATGACGGGCTGGCATTAGGCATTAACTTGTAGCAGGGAAGTAGCAGGGCTGATTAATTCTGCGGTTAGCCAGAAAATCATCCCGAAGCCTCAGGGAAATCATCAGGAATGTTAAGAAATGTTATGGAAAAACAAGTGACTGGCCGAGTGTCTATGAAACGGCCACTGTTCCGCTGTCAATGGCAACTCTCTCCTGCTCTCCTTGTAAAGTTTCCAATTAGTCCCTGACATGGGGGAGCCGGCAGCCAATCACAGCGCTTCAGCTTAATCCCTTATACCCCATGCTGGTACGTCAGTCACCTCTTATTTTCCGTCCATCTGTCTATCTGTCTAAATCATCAAGGTTGCCAAGATAAATGGGCTGACCTGATATGGCCGGTGCCCGCGGCTAAATTGATATAATTGTGTCGGATCATACGGCAGAGGCTGGAGACCTGCTATAGAGAGGAGCAGCGCATCACTGCCGGCCGTATCAGGTGGGATTTTGTAGCCTGTTGAATAGAAACGTTAGGGAGGCCCCATACACAAGCCAAACAGCTTACAGCTGGATATAGCAGTCAGCACAAGGGCTCTACAGAGAGATACCATAAAACTATGGCACATAGGGATTCCCCTGTACTAAGCACAATTCAGCAGGAACAGCCCCCTAAGTTTGCTCATAGTCTGTACAGAGAGATACCATAAAACTATGGCACATAGGGATTCCCCTGTACTAAGCACAATTCAGCAGGAACAGCCCCCTAAGTTTGCTCATAGCCTGTACAGAGAGATACCATAAATCCATGGCACATAGGGATTCCCCTGTACTAAGCACAATTCAGCAGGAACAGCCCCCTAAGTTTGCTCATAGCCTGTACAGAGAGATACCATAAAACTATGGCACATAGGGATTCCCCTGTACTAAGCACAATTCAGCAGGAACAGCCCCCTAAGTTTGCTCATAGCCTGTACAGAGAGATACCATAAATCTATGGCACATAGGGATTCCCCTGTACTAAGCACAATTCAGCAGGAACAGCCCCCTAAGTTTGCTCATAGTCTGTACAGAGAGATACCATAAATCTATGGCACATAGGGATTCCCCTGTACTACGCACAATTCAGCAGGAACAGCCCCCTAAGTTTGCCCATAGCCTGTACAGAGAGATACCATAAATCTATGGCACATAGGGATTCCCCTGTACTAAGCACAATTCAGCAGGAACAGCCCCCTAAGTTTGCTCATAGTCTGTACAGAGAGATACCATAAATCTATGGCACATAGGGATTCCCCTGTACTAAGCACAATTCAGCAGGAACAGCCCCCTAAGTTTGCTCATAGTCTGTACAGAGAGATACCATAAATCTATGGCACATAGGGATTCCCCTGTACTACGCACAATTCAGCAGGAACAGCCCCCTAAGTTTGCCCATAGCCTGTACAGAGAGATACCATAAATCTATGGCACATAGGGATTCCCCTGTACTAAGCACAATTCAGCAGGAACAGCCCCCTAAGTTTGCTCATAGCCTGTACAGAGAGATACCATAAATCTATGGCACATAGGGATTCCCCTGTACTAAGCACAATTCAGCAGGAACAGCCCCCTAAGTTTGCTCATAGCCTGTACAGAGAGATACCATAAAACTATGGCACATAGGGATTCCCCTGTACTAAGCACAATTCAGCAGGAACAGCCCCCTAAGTTTGCTCATAGCCTGTACAGAGAGATACCATAAAACTATGGCACATAGGGATTCCCCTGTACTAAGCACAATTCAGCAGGAACAGCCCCCTAAGTTTGCTCATAGCCTGTACAGAGAGATACCATAAAACTATGGCACATAGGGATTCCCCTGTACTAAGCACAATTCAGCAGGAACAGCCCCCTAAGTTTGCTCATAGCCTGTACAGAGAGATACCATAAATCTATGGCAGCATAGGGATTCCCCTGTACTAAGCATACTAAGACCAGTTACAAAGTTGCTAGGAATACGACATTCATAAGTTAAAGTAAAGGTGAACCTACCCCTTTACAAAGTAAGAAGTAAGGAGTTCTTCAGTTTATTGGCTGTAATGGATTATTTAAGCGATGAGGTGGTATAAGAGGGATAACTTTAGGGAAATATTTACTGAAAAGGATGTGAAACACTGAAAAGAAATCGCAATGGTTGGGTCCATAGTGAGTCAGAAAAATGTTTGGAAATAAAATATTATCATTAGATGAAATTTTATTAAGAAAAGTCAAAAGTTTTAAAAAACTCTCACTTAATAATATAAAAACAAGTTTTGGTTTGCCCATAAAGTGCTATAAGGCTCAGTTTAACAAATACAAGTTCACAGCTCACAAAGGAAAATAAAAAGATCCAACTAAGCTGGGGTTGGGGGCTATTGTCTCCGCTCTGTATCGCCCCCTAGTGGCCATATTGAGATGCGCAGCACAACGGTCTATCTCATCAGCAACGTAATTACTTTATTATGCACTACCTGCTTAAAACCTGCCTTCCCATTCGCTGGAGGACTCGTTAAAAAAACAACCTTTATGAAATCCAATTAGTCCTTTCAAATGATGGGCCGGCAGTTCAGCAGATGTGCAACAATAACAACAACATAACCTGTTTCTTCTGGGGCTTCTGTATGGGGAGATACCTGCCGGCCTGCTGCTTATACAGGAGTTGGGACTCTTCAGATTTTATCTGAATCACCATGTCTTAATTTGGTAATAAACACAAATACCCGCAGCCAATAATTTTCTCGCTTTATTATCCCTTATTTATATAGTTATATATAGTATAGGCATAGGGAGAGGGTTTATCATTCACATCGGTCCCTGCTCAAGTGGAGAAACCAAAGTACCAGAACCCATGCAGAGATGGGGAGAACATGGCCAGGCCATGACCAGTTCCCTGGCTGGGATCGAACCCAGGACCCAGCTCTAAAAAATACATGTAACTTGCCTGTAAGTTTTTGGAGGGTGGAAGGAAAGCAGGGTACATGGAATAAGCCCATGCAGATATAGGGAGAATATAATATCTACTTGCAGTCTCTTGGTTAAATCAATTCCAGGACAATTCCAGACGGCAACAGTGCTAACTTTAGAGCAGATACTTGATGGCCACCAATGTAGTCAATGAAGTCAGTCAATATCCCAATTCCCCCACAGACCAGGAGGCACCCCTGCTCATAGGATGATGAATCACAATCAAAGATGGAGAATAATGAAGATTTAGGGAGCCTCGGACTCCCCCCAAAAAGATGTTGGGCTGTTATCAAGCAAAATTAAGACCCTCTTCCCTTGGAGAGTCCCCTTTGATGCAGAAGAACCCATAAGGCATCAGTAAGGCCTAAATCATTTCAGGGGACCTTGTGATTGGTATATAATAGGGCTAAAGGGGTGGTTGTCACCAGATCTTACCCTCCAGCATCGGGTCCCAAGGATCTTGACTTAGGGTAGAACTGATCCCCTGTAGTGGCGGTGACGCTGGATTGGTAGGGTTCTGGAGCCCAACTTCTGCCCAAGTCATTAGTGAAGGGTATTGGGGGGGGCAACGTTCCATGGTTTTATATAAATGCATAATCTCTAATATAATTATAAGCCCCCTACCCCGTAGGAAATACAGTTCAGTGACTGTTTCTGCACAATGAGGAATAGGATTGTTTGAGTTCAGGAATTCTATCATTTTTCTGTTTTCCTTTTTATCCCCTGTTTGGTATTTCCCTCGGCTATAAACAAGCGCCTCTCCAGCTGTGAGAGTTAATGAAGAATCCCAAATTTAGAACATTTCAAACAATTCCGTCTGTTCCTCATCATTTAATAGAACTTCAGTCATTTCTGTGTCTCCTCTTAATTGGCCCAAAAGTGTGGCTTCTAATTGGCTTAAATTAACAGGGGCTGAAAAGTCCAAACCTCTCGTTCTTACTTAAACACAAAGGCCTTCTGCTAGAACTTCATATGTCCCCATTTAGCTGCTGTACAGGGATTGGCAGCATTATCCCCCCAATTACCCCAATGTCTCTATATATCTGTAACCTTGTTATGGGCTAAGGGGGCCCAGCCTGAAGGCCAGTTAGGGGGGGATTTGGGGTGAGTGCTTATTTGTGCCCTGGGTACCCCTGGAACTATAGCAGGGTGACTGTTACCCCAATGTTTATATATATCTGTAACCCTGTTATGGGCTAAGGGGGCCCAGCCTGAAGGCCAGTTAGGGGGGGATTTGGGGTGAGTGCTTATTTGTGCCCTGGGTACCCCTGGAACTATAGCAGGGTGACTGTTACCCCAATGTTTCTATATATCTGTAACCTTGTTATGGGCTAAGGGGGCCCAGCCTGAAGGCCAGTTAGGGGGGGGATTTGGGGTGAGTGCTTATTTGTGCCCTGGGTACCCCTGGAACTATAGCAGGGTGACTGTTACCCCAATGTTTCTATATATCTGTAACCTTGTTATGGGCTAAGGGGGCCCAGCCTGAAGGCCAGTTAGGGGGGGATTTGGGGTGAGTGCTTATTTGTGCCCTGGGTACCCCTGGAACTATAGCGGGGTGACTGTTACCCCAATGTTTCTATATATCTGTAACCTTGTTATGGGCTAAGGGGGCCCAGCCTGAAGGCCAGTTAGGGGGGGATTTGGGGTGAGTGCTTATTTGTGCCCTGGGTACCCCTGGAACTATAGCGGGGTGACTGTTACCCCAATGTTTCTATATATCTGTAACCTTGTTATGGGCTAAGGGGGCCCAGCCTGAAGGCCAGTTAGGGGGGGATTTGGGGTGAGTGTTCATTTGTGCCCTGGGTACCCCTGGAACTATAGCAGGGTGACTGTTACCCCAATGTTTCTATATATCTGTAACCTTGTTATGGGCTAAGGGGGCCCAGCCTGAAGGCCAGTTAGGGGGGGATTTGGGGTGAGTGCTTATTTGTGCCCTGGGTACCCCTGGAACTATAGCAGGGTGACTGTTACCCCAATGTTTCTATATATCTGTAACCTTGTTATGGGCTAAGGGGGCCCAGCCTGAAGGCCAGTTAGGGGGGGATTTGGGGTGAGTGCTTATTTGTGCCCTGGGTACCCCTGGAACTATAGCAGGGTGACTGTTACCCCAATGTTTCTATATATCTGTAACCTTGTTATGGGCTAAGGGGGCCCAGCCTGAAGGCCAGTTAGGGGGGGATTTGGGGTGAATGCTTATTTGTGCCCTGGGTACCCCTGGAACTATAGCGGGGTGACTGTTACCCCAATGTTTCTATATATCTGTAACCTTGTTATGGGCTAAGGGGGCCCAGCCCATTGATTCTATTTTGTTCAATGAAGTAAGGTAAATCCATATGTCCCAGTATTATATATTGGTTTAGTTGGAGCATCGCTTGAGCACAAGGAATAAAGTCTCCATCTGTTCACTCTTTATTACATAAAGCATATTATACAACTGAAAGTACATGTATTTATTACCAGATTGTGCAGATTGTAGCATATAGGGGGAGCGTTTGGTTGCTATTTTCTATACATTGGCAGAAGGTACTTGAGTGGGAAATTACATTGATAGCACAGCATTTCCCCCAAGCAATCTGCCCAGCTCTGAATCTGCAGAAAATCCTCCGTGAGCAGGTGAAGCTGAGATTCCAGCCCTTTTGCTTGGAGAATAATAGACTGACAGGGAAGTTAAGCTGTGAATATCCTGCATTAAAGATAATTATTGCCTTTCGCAATCATACGGACACTTTACCAGATGGGGTTGCTTTATTTAATTTCAAAGTGAAATCCAGGAACTTCGCATTACGTGACATTCAATCTGCAGAGATAAACTGGGAAATGTGATTGGACGGAGTCTCATTAAGTGCAGAGAGCGATGTTTTTCTCATCAGCGGTAAATACACCCTATATATAACCTTGGTTCAGCTTCAAGGTATTCTTTCTCATAGGGAATCTATCACAATCTGTCAGCGGCTAATTGCAGACTTGTTTCCGAGGGATTAGGCAAAACTTATCCTCACAAAGGTTTGGAAAGGGCTAAATGATGGGCCTGGCGGTGCCAAAAAGCGAGATGTACGAGTAGTTATCAGAGCCAGCGTGGCGTTTGCTTCAGGATGTAAAGGATCATGTATAGGCGCTAGGATCTGTAGGAACAGCTTTAAAGATGAACAGTTTTGAGTCCATTTTAGCATTTTCCATTTGTGTTTGTGTTCATTGATGAGCTGTAATATCTCCAAGATCCACTGGAGTCTGTCTCACCCAACGCCACTGAACTCAAGTTGTCCAATATATCACTTACTTGCCATACTCTATAGATTCACATATAGAGAAGTATAATGGCTGAGCTCAGGGTTTTTCCGAGGCCCTTCAGTGGTAGTTGTTGGGCTTTTCTGGTTCAAGTTGTTCTTGGAGGTCCAGTCTTTGGCCAGAGCCACCTTTAGCTCATATTAATATATGGAAACTGTGTATCAGTCATTTAGCCATTAATACAAGAATGGCAAGGGTAGCAAATAAGTGTTTATCACTAAAGGTCACCCTATCTATTCTACAAAATGGGGTTTTGCTATGAAGGAGAGCAAATAAGCATTCTCTCCAAATATTACCCTCATAGACCTTCAGGCTGGGCTTTCAGGTGTAGGTAGGAGAGCAAATAAGCATTCTCCCCAAATCTTTCCTTAATAGACCTTCAGGCTGGACTTTCAGGTGTAGGTAGGAGAGCAAATAAGCATTCTCCCCAAATCTTTCCTTAATAGACCTTCAGGCTGGACTTTCAGGTGTAGGTAGGAGAGCAAATAAGCATTCTCCCCAAATCTTTCCTTAATAGACCTTCAGGCTGGGCTTTCAGGTGTAGGTAGGAGAGCAAATAAGCATTCTCCCCAAATCTTTCCTTAATAGTTCCTTCAGGCTGGGCTTTCAGGTGTAGGTAGGAGAGCAAATAAGCATTCTCCCCAAATCTTTCCTTAATAGTTCCTTCAGGCTGGACTTTCAGGTGTAGGTAGGAGAGCAAATAAGCACTCTCCCCAAATCTTTCCTTAATAGACCTTCAGGCTGGACTTTCAGGTGTAGGTAGGAGAGCAAATAAGCATTCTCCCCAAATCTTTCCTTAACAGACCTTCTGGTTGGACTTTCAACACACTTAAGAACCTTTACAGGAGAAGGACAAGTCATTTTGACATTTTACTGCCAATAGATTTGCCACATTAGTGCCACCTAGAACACTATATTTATTCTGCAGAAAGCTTTACCATACCTAAGTAAACAGCCCTAGAAGCTCCCTCTGTTTGTTTAATAGAGCAGCTGCCATTTTAGCTTGGTCTTCATAGCTTCCTGCTGTAGCTCTAGGGGGTGGTAGCTCAGATCACACGTTCTGATGGGAGGGGAGTGAATTCTTATGAATTCTTATGGAACGGACAAGCAGGAGAAGGGAGAGAGGAGATAGCTGGCCAGACTCGTGCCCCAAACCTGAAGGAGCCCTAAAGGAGAGGAAGTCTGATACAGAAGAACATGTTTACACAAAAGAAGACAAGAAATCCTGTGTTTCTTTTGACAGAGGACTCTGTCTCTTCTGTGAGTGCTTATGGCTGTATTTACACAGACCTTTCCTTCTCCTTTAAACGGAATGCTACTTTTTCATGCTAATTCTACAATAAAAATATGTTACAAAAGAAAGAAAAAAACAAACTACTGTCCAACTACTACTGTCTTAGGCAGCCTTTTGAGAATATTCTGTGCCTAGGTGTTGATCAAGAAATACAGATTAAATCTCTGACTTGTGAAGACAACATGGTGTTTTGTAGGGATAAACCCGATGAAGGGATGGCTGTAGCTTAATAATAATAATAATAATAATAATAATAATAATAATAAGTGCCTTTAAATAAAAGTGAGTGCTGTTCCTAAATGTACTTTTGCTGAATTGTGCTAACGGCCTTTGCCAAATAGTATTTAATGTTACCAGTTGAATAGATCTCCATCACCATGTAACAGTCGGGGTCCCCCTGTCGCTCCTACCCCTCGGAAACACTATATTGACTGTATGTACCAGACTCCTATACACACTAGGGGGCACTAAATATTAAAGGATGATTCTAGAGTTATAGGACCCCATGGCTCCTTAACATTTTTGTTCGCCCTTATTTGCCATAGCTGTGAGTGGCATCAAAATGATCTTAACGTTGGGGGTACTTTGAATTTTCCTAATGACTAACACAAATAATTGGCTGCAAACAACTGAGGATAATTCCCTAATCCCTATTAATCTTAGAACAAGTGACTCGTCGGGGTGCTAACCCCCAGGGCAGTAGGTAACTTCTCTCAAGCTTTTCTGAGCTGGTTATTTACGACTGCTGCATCCTCTGCATTGCCACTGCCACTTTAGGGGGTCCCCACACCCTCCACCCCAGGCCCCGCCCCTGATATAAGGTCCACCTGACTTTGCAACCAACCACATACTTTGTAATCAGGGAGAAGGGGAATGGGTCTTGGGTGTCCCGTTGGCCTAGTCTTGCCCTGTCATATTTAGAAAACAGTAACAGAGCTTTAACCCCCCCCCCCCTATTTTTGGGGGATTTACTCTATTTTAGCTCCTCTCCCCCATGTACATGTAAATTATGAAATGTAAAAGAATCTCGCCAAACTGGAATATATATATCAGTAAATATTGCCCTTTTAGAGCCTTTCCCTTGAGCCGCCATTTTGTGATGGGCTGTGTGCTCCCTCAGAAATCAGCTGACAGGAAGTGATGCAGCTCTAACTGTAACAGGAAGTAGTGTGGGAGCAAGAGGCAGAGCTCTGCCCATTCATTGGCTGATGGGGCCTAGCATGTATGTGTGCCTTGGCTTGTTTGTGTGCACTGTGACTCCTATGATCCCAGGGGGCGGCCCTTAGTACCTAAAATGGCAGTTTCCTATTTAGGATTACCCAATGGCACATACTACTAAAAAAGTATATTTATATGAAAATGGTTTATTTAGATGAAGCAGGGTTTTACATATGAGCTGTTTATGCAATATATTTTTATAGAGACCTACATTGTTTGGGGGTATAGTTTTCCTTTTAAAAGACACTTGGAAAATGTGCCATGATTGGCCTCCGATGCCAAAGGTTTCTCAGTCAAAAAAAGAATAGGAAAAGGGAAAAATGTTTCAGTAGAAACACAATTAAAAACCTTGCACCAGAAAAAAGCCAATATTTACCCCAAATTCCAAAGTGAATGTCAACGTTCGTTAGTGTACCGCAGGCACACGAGGGTTATTTTCCGCGGATGTTCCGTGTTTGTTTATACTTTCTAAATGTAGAATTCTAGTTATTGTTAGCGGAGGAGCTGATAAGGATTTTATAGAAGCGCTGACTGAGAACATTCCCATGTCCCGCCACACTCGTATGTACGCACACACAGTCAGGCACAAGATAAAACATTGATGTTGGTAAGAAATAATTTACACCCAATCCACAAGAAATCACTTTAAATTGTGCTCTCTTTCTATTGCCCCCCCCCCAAAGTCCCACCTCATCTGCCCTCATCCAACAGGCCTACCTGACCAATATCTGGCCAAAAAGCACCCATATTTTGGGAGAAAATATGCCTGTTAGGTGAGGTTTCCAATAGGAGTGCACCAAACCCACCCTGATGGATTCTGCCGAAACCAAAACGGAACCCGGATCATAAGTGGTTAAAAATTGAGCGGGCGCGCGCGCAGTGAAAACTTTTCCCCCTGACCATTTAACCCTTTCTAAATGCTAATTAGCATATGCTGATTTATGCTAATTAGGATTCGGTTCGGCCGGAACCGTGGATTCGGCCAAAACCGAATCCTTCAAAAAAAAAAAAAAGCCTGGATTCGGCCCAAATCCCGAGCCAAATCTGGGATTCGGTGCATCCCTAGTTTCCAACCAAACAACCATATTTCCCAGGTGGTTTCCAGATGGCCAAACACATTACAATAACGATATTTCTCGCGACTGTTGGTTGCCATATCCACTCCATTAGGCGAATCGTCAGATATACAGGTAGAAACAAGAGAATTCTACCCCTGTCTGATTCAGCATTAACCTACTACCAATGTTCAAGCGCCCAATCAGTTTCCAGATGGCCAAACACATTACAATAACGATATTTCTCGCGACTGTTGGTTGCCATATCCACTCCATTAGCATTAAGAGCCAAATCTTTAGATATACAGGTAGAAACAAGAGAATTCTACCCCTGTCTGATTCAGCATTAACCTACTGCCAATGTTCAGGCGCCCAATCGGTTTCCAGATGGCCAAACACATTACAATAACGATATTTCTCGCGACTGTTGGTTGCCATATCCACTCCATTAGGCAAATCGTCAGATATACAGGTAGAAACAATAGAATTCTACCCCTGTCTGATTCAGCATTAACCTACTGCCGATGTTCAGGCGCCCAATCAAAATTTTCCACCTTGGCCGATCAATATCCAAGGCTTTTGCTAATATCAGTCAACCCACCATTATCATAGGATAATATAGGTGTGTATGGGCACCTTTAGACTATCTGGACCAACTTTTCTGTTGTCAAATATCTACATTCTTGAGCTTTTCTATCGTCTCCTGCCCCAGTTAACTGATAGGGAAACGGTTCCATGATAATCACAAGAACGTGTCAGTGAGATGTTTGTGCAGGCCTGGGTAGATAAGTCGCAATCTTTATAAATGTGAACCCTTTTGACCTAATCATCTGGGAAATACAAGATGTTTGATAAACTCCAGCTGCATGGGCTGTAAGGCCATCTAATCTCCGTCTATTGCTAATTATTAAACAGCAATCAAGATATCTATTACTATCTATTACTACCAATAATCTGATGGGATTAGTATTTTTCCATATCAGCCAGTGCCAGGAACAGCGCACACTCTGTCATGTTTTTCATTGATAAAATGCCATTGAGAGCTGATGGTTATCAATAAAGAGAATTCTAAAGGGAAAACGGAGCGAGAAAATGGCGGCACGTTATCTGCAACTCTCACTGTGACACTGACAAATAATGATGAGAAAAATGTCCTGGGCTGGATTCTTGCTTGGTGTAATTTATTGTTCTGTGATTCTGACCTTGGGTACTTTAAATTCCGACTGATTCACACCCCCAGGTACTTTAAAGAGGATATGAGACCATCCTATATAATAGAGGCCTTCACCCTGGGATGGGAGTTAATAGGGAGATTCTAGGTTCTATCTAGGGAGTCTAGGTTCATGGGGAAGGGAAGGAGAGGTTCCAATGTGTCCATGACCTGCTCAATGGAGCTACAATGTCATTAAATCAGTCATTAAACAGAGATTAGTCAATAGTCGGACAGCCAAGGCCCCAACAACAAATGAGTGATGTAGCTCAGATGAATTTAGGAAGGCTAAGACAGAGTGAACTAAGAATGCTAAAATGCCCTTGCCTGCCTGTAGCCCTTTTCAGTTACCCGGTAGTTCCACCTTTGAGACATCCCTGCCTTTCCAAATCTCCTCTTCCTGAGAGGCAGTCAAAAAGCTGCGTGCAATGACCTAATCCACTATTAAATAAACTAAGAAATAACAGTGACAGAAAGTGTCCAAGAAGGTGTGGGGTAGTAGGTTCACTACCTATTGGCATAGTCCTTGCCCAGATACCTAGAACCCTGGGGTTCCCCTTTGTGAACAACTGCAATGATGCAGAGATGGCTTATGGTGCACAGCAGGAATCACCTGAGCAACATGTAAAGACAATGGAATTGGGGTTGAGAGTCCACCTGGAAGAACTTAGAAAGGTGACAGAGGACCCCTATTGGAGAATCTATTGCTATCATATTAATACAGAGGAGCCTTCCTACTCTGGTGAATCCATAAATGGTATTCATGCAATGGAACCTTCCTGTGTTGGACTTGCCTACATACCATTAAGCTCGGTGGGTAACCTGAATTTATTCCACATCATCTTTCTTGTAGTCCTCTACCCCCTCTCTGGCCGTCACTTTAGCACCTTCCTGGGAAATTTTACAATTGGGCGCTGACAAATAATGATGAGAAAAATGTCCTGGGCTGGATTCTGACTTGGTGTGATTTATTGTTCTGTGATTCTGACCTTGGGTACTTTAGATTTCAAGTGATTCTTGCCCCCATGTACTTGGATTTGAGACCATCCTTTATAATAGAGGCTTTCTCCCTGGGATGGGAGATTCTAGGGAGATACTAGGGAGATTCTAGGTTCTATCTAGGGAGTCTAGGTTCATGTGAAGAAGAGGTTCCAATGTGTCCATGACCTGCTCAATGAAGCTACAATGTCATTAAATCAGTGACAGAAAGTGTCCAAGAAGGTGTGGGGTGGTAGGTTCACTGCCTACTGGCATAGTCCTTGCCCAGATACCTAGAACCCTGGGGTTCTTCTTTGTGAACAACTGCAATGATGCAGAGATGGCTTATGGTGGACCTATCCCTGCACAGCAGGAATCACCTGAGCAACATGTAAAGACTCAAAGTGGAATTGGAGTTGAGAGTCCACCTGGAAGAACTTAGAAAGGTGACAGAGGACCCCTGTTGGAGAATCTATTGCTATCATATTAATTCAGAGGAGCCTTCCTTGCCTACAGAGTAACCATTAAGATCGGTAGATAACCTGAATTTATTCCACATCATCTTTCTTGTAGTCCTCTACCCCCCTTTCTGGCTGTCACTTTAGCACCTTCCTGGGAAATTTTACAAGTTGTTGGGTACTGATAACTAATGATGAGAAAAATGTCCTGGGCTGGATTCTTACTTGGTGTGATTTATTGTTCTGTGATTCTGACCTGGGGTACTTTAACTTCCAAGTGATTCTCGCCCCCATGTCCTTAAAGAGGATTTGAGACCATCCTTTATAATAGAGGCCTTCTCCCTGAGATGGGAGATACTAGGGAGATTCTAGGTTCTATCTAGGGAGTCTAGGTTCATGGTGTAGAAGAGGTTCCAATGTGTCAATGACCTGCTCAATGGAGCTACAATGTCATTAAATCAGTGACAGAAAGTGTCCAAGAAGGTGTGGGGTGGTAGGTTCACTGTCTACTGGCATAGTCCTTGCCCAGATACCTAGAACCCTGGGGTTCTTCTTTGTGAACAAGTGCAATTATGCTTATGGTTGACCTATCCCTGCACAGCAGGAATTACCTGAGCAACATGTAAAGACTCAAAGTGGAATTGGAGTTGAGAGTCCACCTGGAAGAATGGTGACAGAGGACCCCTATTGGAGAATCTATTGCTATCATATTAATACAGAGGAGCCTTCCTGCTCTGGGGAATCCATAAATGGTATTCATGCAGTGGAACCTTCCTGTGTTGGACTTGCCTACAGAGTAACCATTTCATATTCCACATCACTTTAGCACCTTCCTGGGAAATTTTAAAAGTTGTTGGGCGCTGGAGGGAAACCGTAGTGACTTTAATCAGCCTCAATGTGAGGTGTAGAGAGCTGGGAGTTACAGAATCGCCCCCAGGTCCAAGTCATGCTTGGAAGCCAAAGATCAAAATAGGAGACTGGGACTATGGATAAAAAAAAGCAAAAGAAAAGAGGCAAAGTCATCATCCGGCCCCTGGGCACTGGGCAGGTCATTCTCATTGTAAAAATATACTTCATGGTTGGGTTACTACGGTTTTAATATATTGGACTCCCCGCGGGATTTTCCAACACAAGGAAGCGAATGCGACAAGAATATAATGGCCACAAAGAATCAGTGTCCATGGTTATTGTCACATTTGCGGGATAATAGAATTTTCCATATTTTTAACAAATGGCAGTAAGGCCAAAAAAATAGAAATGCCCCAATAGGCAGTTAAAAATCAAGTGCATGTAATACACAAGGGCCTTGGATAAACCAATAAATATATCCATACGATGGTGTACATTTATTTAATCACTTATTATTGGTATCTTATGATGTGACTCATGGAAACTTCTACATTATCTATGGGATATTGCACAACCTACTATAGAACATATGTTGTAATTAAAAGGAGGATATTAGAAGTTACTGAGGGGTTCTGTGCCCATATAAAGGCACAAGGCTGCAGGCTGAGTTATACAGGGAACTCTGAGTATCACTCATGTATTATAAGGGATAATGTACCCCCTACTGTAAATGATAAGGATATTAGCAGTCACTGAGGGGTTCTGTGCCCATATAAAGGCACAAGGCTGCAGGCTGAGTTATACAGGGAACTCTGAGTATCACTCATGTATTATAAGGGATAATGTACCCCCTACTGTAAATGATAAGGATATTAGAAGTCACTGAGGGGTTTTTGACCATCTATTTATGTTATGTTCTTACTTGCAGCCCCACATCTCCATGCTCACACTGACATACTGCTACCAATAAAATATGTTGAAATAAAGAGATAAACATCTATCTTGCAACAGCGTAAATAAAGCTTTGCTGTTTCATGGCGCAACTCTGGGGCCAATGGAATTTGCTGTTTAATGAGTTGAGACATTGGCCGGGGAAGGGACAGGGGAAGGGAGTAAAAGCTATTTTTGTCAGTTCTGGCTCCTCATCTATCTGTATCTGATATTTCCCAATGACGCCTTCCCAGTATCAGGAACTTTCCATCCTTCCGGCTTCTTATCTTTTGCTCTATAGCTCCAGAGCAACTTTTTTTGTTTGTTTGTTTTTGTTTAATAAACAGCAGCCTGCTGGGCCAGGCATTATGGGGATACGATCATAGAGTATTATTTATTGCTTGAAAACTCTTATTAAGGTTTAATAATTGATTTGCATTATTTTATTTTCAAGATATACCCATATTTTTTTATTATAGGAGGGTACCTTTGTGTCTGTAGGTTACCCTCCCATATTGATTGTAAGCTCTACGGGGCAGGGACCTCCATCCTCTTGTGTCTTTAACTCTTAACTTATTGCACCTGTATCCTGTATTTATTGTTATACTGTGTATTTATCTATTATTATCTTAATAACCCCCTGTTTGTATTAATGTATTCTACTGTACAGCGCTGGGTACATAAGTAGCACTTTATAAATAAAGACATACATACATACATACATATATACATACATATATACATTATAAGGGAATTTATTTTATTCTACATTTTCATCTCTGTCCAGCCTGGGGATTTCTATCTGCCTGGAAAGGAAGAATCAGTAGTATTTGGCTAGAGTCGACCATACAAAGGCGTTAAACCTGCTGACTGGGTCCCTCCAGAGTCAGACGCTTATTGGCCTGTGTATTGGGCCTTCCGGCTTCCACTACTGATATCTGGGTGAAAATCAGTCAGATCCCTACTGATCGGATTGAAAAGTCCTGTAGCATGAATGTGGTCCAGCTGCCAGTTCTGCAGGTTCAGTTTCTGAACTGTGACCCAGGACTCCAACACTCAACCCACATTTTGACCCACATTCAAACTTTTGACCAGCTACCCAATACGATTGGCAATGTTCGACCCAATGGCAATGTACGACCCAATGGCAATGTACGGCCCAAAGGCAATGTACGATCCAATGGCAATGTATGACCCAATGGCAGTGTACGATCCAATGGCAATGTACGGCCCAATGGCAATGTACGATCCAATGGCAATGTATGACCCAATGGCAATGTACGGCCCAATGGCAATGTTCGACCCAATGGAAATGTATGACCCAATGGCAGTGTATGACCCAATGGCAATGTACTACCCAATGGCAATGTACTACCCAATGGCAATGTATGGCCCAATGGCAATGTACGTCCCAATGGCAGTGTATGACCCAATGGCAGTGTATGACCCAATGGCAATGTATGGCCCAATGGCAGTGTATGGCCCAATGGCAGTGTATGACCCAATGGCAGTGTATGACCCAATGACAATGTATGGCCCAATGACAGCGTACGACCCAATGGCAGTGTATGGCCCAATAGCAGTGTATGACCCAATGGCAGTGTATGACCCAATGGCAATGTATGGCCCAATGACAGCGTACGACCCAATGGCAATGTATGGACCAATGGCAGTGTACTACCCAATGGCAATGTATGGCCCAATGGCAATGTACGTCCCAATGGCAGTGTATGACCCAATGGCAGTGTACGACCCAATGGCAATGTATGGCCCAATGGCAGTGTATGGCCCAATGGCAGTGTATGACCCAATGGCAGTGTATGACCCAATGGCAATGTATGGCCCAATGACAGCGTACGACCCAATGGCAGTGTATGGCCCAATAGCAGTGTTTGACCCAATGGCAGTGTATGACCCAATGGCAATGTATGGCCCAATGACAGCGTACGACCCAATGGCAATGTACGACCCAATGGCAATGTACGGCCCAATGGCAGTGTATGACCCCCCAGGGATGTGCCTCATCTGCCTGCCCCTAGTACCAGCCCACTGTAGCTCTCCATCTTTTGTCTCTCCAAACTACTGCACATTCTCGATCCATTTTTGGTTGATGTCAGTGACCTGAGCTTAGGGACCGACTCACAATATACTCCTTTCTACTGTCTGCACCCACTGCCTGTTCACTATTAAGTATGCATTCAAGCCAACCAATCACAGCTCTGTCTTTCTGCTCACCTCTCACTCCGCACTTACTGTCACTTTACACATCTACATGAACTCTAACGCCATGCTAGTTACCCTGACCTTATGTCTCAGCCCTCCTTTTAGAATGTAAGCTCTTGCGAGCAGGTCCTTCCCCTAGTGTCTCCGACCCTCATCCAAATGTAACTGCAAACCATTTTTGTGAATTGTTTATATGTACATGTTAACTGTTCTGTCTTTTGTACCCCTCTATTCTGTAAAGCGCTGGGTGAATTGATGGCGCTTTATAAGAAATAATAATAATAATAATAATAATATAAAAATGTCCCTGCCCTGCCACTTTGATGTTGGAGCTGGACTTTAGCTGAATCCTGAATTTAGTGCATTCCTAGTTCCACCTTGTAATTGTCTTAGGGTGAAGACACACGGAGCTACTTAGTAGCATCTACTTTTTCATGGCTACTAAACTCCAGAAAATACCCTGCCATAGACAATACTGAGAATTACCTCTGCTAAAACACACGTAGAGACAATTATCAGTAAATGATCAGCATTGTCTATTTTAGGGTGAAGACACACAGAGCTACTAGTAGCAGCTACTTGTCACAGCTACAAATAGACAATGCTGATCATTTACTGATAACTGTCTCAACATGTGTTTTAGCAGAGGCAATTCTCAGTATTGTCTATGGCAGGGGATTTTCTGGCGTTTAGTAGCCCTGACAAGTAGCTGCTACTAAGTAGCTCCGTGTGTCTTGGCCCTCAGTGAAGCTTTTTCTCTGCATTCTTCTATTCGCACTGATATATTTTACCCAAAACATACAAAAGTTGGAAACATTGTCAGAACATAACATTTAAATCAAAAGTTTCCCAGTATGCAACATGATGATTTGCATATGCACCTTGTGATCTCCCCGTGTCCAATGAGCAGTGACTAAATGCCAATTAAGCTGATTGCAGATTCATTGTACTGGGATGTTTGTCTTTTTTTTACTTTAATCTCCAAGTTTCTTATATGATAGTTAGTTTATACAGGTGCATAGAAGCTGTTATGTTCCCAGCATGCATCTGGATTGATTGCTGATTAGCAGCTCTGTGTATTTTATGTAATGATAAAAAATGCCTATAATATGGCAGCAGCTGGAGCTATAAGTACTGAATGATATTCTGTTTTAGACTTTTTTGGGGTGCACTTTGCCTCCGGCTGAAAAATATGAGGGGAGACTATGCGCCGTATGCCTTATTAAAGGGGAACTTTAATAAAGAGCCCCACACAACCCAGAAGCCCCTAATATCCCTATCCCTGTAATCTGTTCCTTCAAACAGTAGGAATAAATCCCATGTTTATATGCTGAAATCCAGCTGCAAAACTGTTCTACTCTTTCTGCATCATTGGAAATCCTGGCAGGGGAGGAGGGACTAAAACACTGATGTTACAGATTGTAACAACTTCTCCACAGCTTACAGACAGCATGCAGGAACTACATAACCCACAATGCATTGCGCTGGGATGTTCCTTTCCTTATTGACATCACGTGTGCAGCAGGGGATTGTGGGATTGGAAGGGTGCAGGCTGAGGACAGGCGACTACTGTTACAATTTATTTGACTAACAAAGTAGTCAGATCAGCAGGGGAACAGGGGGCGGGGCTTAGGGAACTGCTCCAAACCAGATTACAGGTATGGCACCTGTTATACAGAATGCTCAGGACCTGGGGTTTTCTGGATAAGGGGTCTTTCCATAATTCAAATCTAATACCTTAAATCTGCTAAAAAAAATATATGTAAACTGTAATTAAACCCAATAGGGCTGTTCTGCCCCCAATAAGGGGTAATTATATCTTAGTTGGGATCAAGTACAGGTACTGTTTTATTATTACAGAGAAAAGGGAATCATTTAACCATTAAATAAACCCAATAGGGCTGTTCTGCCCCCAATAAGGGGTAATTATATCTTAGTTGGGATCAAGTACAGGTACTGTTTTATTATTACAGAGAAAAGGGAATCATTTAACCATTAAATAAACCCAATAGGGCTGTTCTGCCCCCAATAAGGGGTAATTATATCTTAGTTGGGATCAAGTACAGGTACTGTTTTATTATTACAGAGAAAAGGGAATCATTTAACCATGAAATAAACCCAATAGGGCTGTTCTGCCCCAATAAGGGGTAATTATATCTTAGTTGGGATCAAGTACAGGTACTGTTTTATTATTACAGAGAAAAGGGAATCATTTAACCATTAAATAAACCCAATAGGACTGTTCTGCCCCCAATAAGGGGTAATTATATCTTAGTTGGGATCAAGTACAGGCACTGTTTTATTATTACAGAGAAAAATTATTTGATTAAAATGGAGTCTATGAGAGATGGCCTCTCCGTAATTCGGGGTACGATACCTGTATTACATTAACAATCATAAAAAGGCTGCATATTGTTTAATTGATGTATATTGCAAATGATGGGCATTTGGGTGGAGTTCCCATTTAATATAATCTCCTTATATTCCGCGGCAGTATCTGACAGGGCAGGCATATGGCTTTCTCCCCAGTGGTAGGATCAGGACAAATCCCTGACATTCTTCCTAACCAGATAAATTCCCAGCCCCATAATCCTTCCTTATTTCCATGTGGCCCCCCAGCCGAGCGACAGCCCTTCCCTCATCCCCGGCGAGTCTCCCCGCGCCCGTTAGAAGCTGTTATTGCCTTCAATGCTGTCGTTTCTTCCCTCTAATATTATCTTTGCTTTTTCCATGATCTATTCCCCGATGTGCCCACGGTGGGAATCACTGACAGGTTTCCTCTGTCTCCTCGGTTAAGGTCTGTGGCTATTAAGCAGAACGGGACGTGGGCATTATTCCCAGAAACGGCCTCGGATGAAGATATTTGGCTCCTCTTGAAGCAAAGTGGTTAAGAAAGCTGGCAGGGAGTTATTTCAGGACAGTGCTAATTCAGGTAAATAAATAGCACAGCATCTCAAGATCAATATTGAACTGGTCGCCGCAGGATTCGAACCAGCAATACCGAGGAGTGTAAATGAGATCTATCAAGGGAGCTTAAAGGGACAGCGCCTAATTACAAACCATTATTCCGTCTGCAGTTTATCAGCAGGTGATGGAGCTAGGGAAGGAAATGGCCGACGCCGCTGGTCGAAGGCGGTACTGCAAGCGAAACCAATCCAAAATATTATCTACCAACATATATACTTATAACTGGGGCTATAGCCTGAGCTATACAAATCCAGGTAATACAGGTATGGGATCCCTTATCCGGAAACCCATTATCCAGAAAGCTCCGAATTACGGAAAGCCTGTCTCCCATAGACTCCATTTTTATCAAATAATATAGAATTTTAAAACGTATTCCCTTTTCTCTGTAATAATAAAACAGTACCTGTACTTGATCCCAACTAAGATATAATTACTCCTTATTGGGGGCAGAACAGCCCTATTGGGTTTATTTAATGGTTAAATGATTCCCTTTTCTCTGTAATAATAAAACAGTACCTGTACTTGATCCCAACTAAGATATAATTACCCCTTATTGGGTGCAGAACAGCCCTATTGGGTTTATTTCATGGTTAAATGATTCCCTTTTCTCTGTAATAATAAAACAGTACCTGTACTTGATCCCAACTAAGATATAATTACCCCTTATTGGGGGCAGAACAGCCCTATTGGGTTTATTTAATGGTTAAATGATTCCCTTTTCTCTGTAATAATAAAACAGTACCTGTACTTGATCCCAACTAAGATATAATTACCCCTTATTGGGGCAGAACAGTCCTATTGGGTTTATTTCATGGTTAAATGATTCCCTTTTCTCTGTAATAATAAAACAGTACCTGTACTTGATCCCAACTAAGATATAATTACCCCTTATTGGGGCAGAACAGTCCTATTGGGTTTATTTCATGGTTAAATGATTCCCTTTTCTCTGTAATAATAAAACAGTACCTGTACTTGATCCCAACTAAGATATAATTACCCCTTATTGGGGGCAGAACAGCCCTATTGGGTTTATTTAATGGTTAAATGATTCCCTTTTCTCTGTAATAATAAAACAGTACCTGTACTTGATCCCAACTAAGATATAATTACCCCTTATTGGGGCAGAACAGTCCTATTGGGTTTATTTCATGGTTAAATGATTCCCTTTTCTCTGTAATAATAAAACAGTACCTGTACTTGATCCCAACTAAGATATAATTAACCCTTATTGGGGGCAGAACAGCCCTATTGGGTTTATTTAATGGTTAAATGATTCCCTTTTCTCTGTAATAATAAAACAGTACCTGTACTTGATCCCAACTAAGATATAATTACCCCTTATTGGGGGTAAAACAAACCTATTGGGTTTAATTAATGTTTTATTGATTTTTTAGTAGACTTAAGGTATGGATATCCAAATTACAGAAAGACCCCTTATCCAGAATACCCTTGGTCCTGAGCATTCTGGATAAAGGGTCCTATACCTGTACTGTGGTGGCTTGTGTACTAAAATGGGGATATTTCTCCTGTTGTAGTTACACATAGCAACCAATCAGCAGTAGCTGTGTTGGAAAGTAATATATTATTGGTTGTTAGAGAACAGGGCCAGTGTGGCCTATGTCATGATATCCCAGGATCAGCTTTCTTTAATGCAGTAACAGGTGCGGTGGCTTTTTCAGGGCCACCTAAACAGTAACACTGGGCAAATTTGCCCATGGGCAGTTACCCATAGTAACCAATCAGCAGTTAAAGGGTTGAGTTAACTTTTAGGATGATGTAGAAGAGAGTGATACTCTGAGAGAATTAACAATTGGTCTTGATTTTTATTTAGTTTATTTAGTTATTTCACTTTTTTGTTCAGCAGCTCTGCAGTTGGAAATGTCAGCAGTTGTCCGGTTGCTAAGGTCCAAAGTACCGTAGCAACCAGCTAGTTGCTAAGGTAGAACTGCAATGAGAGACTGGAGTATGAATAGAAAAGGGTCTGAATAGAAAGATAAAGATAAGGAATAAAAAGTAATAATAACAATAAAACTGGGGCCTCACAGAGCAATAGTTTTTGGCTGCCGGGGTCAGTGACCCCCATTTGAAAGCTGGAAAGAGTCAGAAGAAGAAGGCAAATAATTCAGATAAGGTGGCAATAATATTGCTATAAATTGTATATATACAGTATATAGTGAGTGGGCCCCTAAGCTCAGGTTATACTGTGACATTTATAGTGTATATATACAGTATATAGTGAGTGGGCCCCTAAGCTCAGGTTATACTGTGACATTTATATTGTATATATACAGTATATAGTGAGTGGGCCCCTAAGCTCAGGTTATACTGTGACATTTATAGTGTATATATACAGTATATAGTGAGTGGGCCCCTAAGCTCAGGTTATACTGTGACATTTATAGTGTATATATACAGTATATAGTGAGTGGGCCCCTAAGCTCAGGTTATACTGTGACATTTATAGTGTATATATACAGTATATAGTGAGTGGGCCCTAAGCTCAGGTTATACTGTGACATTTATAGTGTATATATACAGTATATAGCGAGTGGGTCCCTAAGCTCAGGTTATACTGTGACATTTATAGTGTATATATACGGTATATAGGGAGTGGGCCCCTAAGCTCAGGTTATACTGTGACATTTATACTGTATATATACGGTATATAGTGAGTGGGTCCCTAAGCTCAGGTTATACTGTGACATTTATAGTGTATATATACGGTATATAGCGAGTGGGTCCCTAAGCTCAGGTTATACTGTGACATTTATAGTGTATATATACAGTATATAGCGAGTGGGTCCCTAAGCTCAGGTTATACTGTGACATTTATAGTGTATATATACGGTATATAGCGAGTGGGTCCCTAAGCTCAGGTTATACTGTGACATTTATAGTGTATATATACGGTATATAGGGAGTGGGCCCCTAAGCTCAGGTTATACTGTGACATTTATACTGTATATATACGGTATATAGTGAGTGGGTCCCTAAGCTCAGGTTATACTGTGACATTTATATTGTATATATACAGTATATAGTGAGTGGGCCCCTAAGCTCAGGTTATACTGTGACATTTATAGTGTATATATACAGTATATAATGAGTGGGCCCCTAAGCTCAGGTTATACTGTGACATTTATAGTGTATATATACAGTATATAGTGAGTGGGCCCCTAAGCTCAGGTTATACTGTGACATTTATAGTGTATATATACAGTATATAGTGAGTGGGTCCCTAAGCTCAGGTTATACTGTGACATTTATAGTGTATATATACAGTATATAGTGAGTGGGCCCCTAAGCTCAGGTTATACTGTGACATTTATAGTGTATATATACAGTATATAGTGAGTGGGTCCCTAAGCTCAGGTTATACTGTGACATTTATAGTGTATATATACAGTATATAGTGAGTGGGTCCCTAAGCTCAGGTTATACTGTGACATTTATAGTGTATATATACGGTATATAGTGAGTGGGCCCCTAAGCTCAGGTTATACTGTGACATTTATAGTGTATATATACAGTATATAGTGAGTGGGCCCCTAAGCTCAGGTTATACTGTGACATTTATAGTGTATATATACAGTATATAGTGAGTGGGCCCCTAAGCTCAGGTTATACTGTGAAATTTATAGTGTATATATACAGTATATAGCGAGTGGGTCCCTAAGCTCAGGTTATACTGTGACATTTATAGTGTATATATACAGTATATAGCGAGTGGGTCCCTAAGCTCAGGTTATACTGTGACATTTATAGTGTATATATACGGTATATAGTGAGTGGGCCCCTAAGCTCAGGTTATACTGTGACATTTATAGTGTATATATACAGTATATAGTGAGTGGGCCCCTAAGCTCAGGTTATACTGTGACATTTATAGTGTATATATACAGTATATAGCGAGTGGGTCCCTAAGCTCAGGTTATACTGTGACATTTATAGTGTATATATACAGTATATTGTGAGTGGGCCCCTAAGCTCAGGTTATACTGTGACATTTATAGTGTATATATACGGTATATAGTGAGTGGGCCCCTAAGCTCAGGTTATACTGTGACATTTATAGTGTATATATACAGTATATAGTGAGTGGGCCCCTAAGCTCAGGTTATACTGTGACATTTATAGTGTATATATACGGTATATAATGAGTGGGCCCCTAAGCTCAGGTTATACTGTGACATTTATAGTGTATATATACGGTATATAATGAGTGGGCCCCTAAGCTCAGGTTATACTGTGACATTTATAGTGTATATATACAGTATATAGCGAGTGGGTCCCTAAGCTCAGGTTATACTGTGACATTTATAGTGTATATATACAGTATATAGCGAGTGGGCCCCTAAGCTCAGGTTATACTGTGACATTTATAGTGTATATATACAGTATATAGTGAGTGGGTCCCTAAGCTCAGGTTAAACTGTGACATTTATAGTGTATATATACGGTATATAGTGAGTGGGCCCCTAAGCTCAGGTTATACTGTGACATTTATAGTGTATATATACAGTATATAGTGAGTGGGCCCCTAAGCTCAGGTTATACTGTGACATTTATAGTGTATATATACGGTATATAGTGAGTGGGTCCCTAAGCTCAGGTTATACTGTGACATTTATAGTGTATATATACAGTATATAGTGAGTGGGCCCCTAAGCTCAGGTTATACTGTGACATTTATAGTGTATATATACAGTATATAGTGAGTGGGCCCCTAAGCTCAGGTTATACTGTGACATTTATAGTGTATATATACAGTATATAGTGAGTGGGCCCCTAAGCTCAGGTTATACTGTGACATTTATAGTGTATATATACGGTATATTGTGAGTGGGTCACTAAGCTCAGGTAAGAGAATTTTTTTTTCTTATAAAAAACTGTTCCAACAGGTTAACTTAAAACTTTCATTTCCCAGCTCACTTGTCCTTATGAGGAATTGTGGAAGAACAGGCAGTAAATTAACTCTTCCTTATCTGTAAATCCAAGATGCAGCCTGCAGCTGGAGGAAAAGCAAAAACAATGGTTATTTGGTGATATCTAATAACCAAAAATAATGAAATACAGAATTTTTGGGGGGGGGGGCAAGTCCCCTGAATTTTCCTCATATTGAGCAAAGTCTGCCCCACGGACTATTTTAAATCAGAGTCTCTCTGCGGAGCTGGGTTTCCTGCTCATTGCCTTATGCTCCAAGCCAGAAACTAATGTCATTGATGGGAGCGGAGCGATTTTATTTATTTATTTTTATCTAATAAATGGAGTCTTGTTCGTTGCTGTTTTGTGAGCGAGCGGAGCTGTGTGCCTTGGCAGTACGGGTATATAACTTTCTATTATAGCAGCCCCTTCCCTGCGAAATGTACAGGTTGTGCTAAAATGGGATCGGATTGCGCATAAATCAGAACGTGTTGCAGTTTCCCATAATAGCAGAACAGAACTGAGTGCGCAGCCAATGAACACTGTCCGACGGGGGGGGGGGGGTCGTGGGATCAGAACTGGGCCGACCTGAAGAAAAATGTAACTGAACTTTATTATATTTAGGAAACGTGCAACTTCTGTATCAGCAGAAATAAGAACAAGGAATAGCCTCTGGGAAGGGACTGGGGCTGTGGGATAGCAGGTATAGTAGGGAGAGATGGTGCCTATAGTAGCAGTGGGGGGATAATAGCCTCTGGGAAGGGACTGGGGCTGTGGGATAGCAGGTATAGTAGGGAGAGATGGTGCCTATAGTAGCAGTGGGGGGATAATAGCCTCTGGGAAGGGACTGGGGCTGTGGGATAGCAGGTATAGTAGGGAGAGATGGTGCCTATAGTAGCAGTGGGGGGATAATAGCCTCTGGGAAGGGACTGTGGCTGTGGGATAGCAGGTATAGTAGGGAGAGATGGTGCCTATAGTAGCAGTGGGGGGATAATAGCCTCTGGGAAGGGACTGTGGCTGTGGGATAGCAGGTATAGTAGGGAGAGATGGTGCCTATAGTAGCAGTGGGGGGATAATAGCCTCTGGGAAGGGACTGGGGCTGTGGGATAGCAGGTATAGTAGGGAGAGATGGTGCCTATAGTAGCAGTGGGGGATAATAGCCTCTGGGAAGGGACTGGGGCTGTGGGATAGCAGGTATAGTAGAGAGAGATGGTGCCTATAGTAGCAGTGGGGGGATAATAGCCTCTGGGAAGGGACTGGGGCTGTGGGATAGCAGGTATAGTAGGGAGAGATGGTGCCTATAGTAGCAGTGGGGGGATAGTAGTCTCTGGGATGGAACTGGGGCTGTGGGATAGCAGGTATAGTAGGGAGAGATGGTGCCTATAGTAGCAGTGGGATAATAGCCCCTGGGAAGGGACTGGGGCTGTGGGATAGCAGGTATAGTAGGGAGAGATGGTGCCTATAGTAGCAGTGGGGGGATAATAGCCTCTGGGAAGGGACTGGGGCTGTGGGATAGCAGGTATAGTAGGGAGAGATGGTGCCTATAGTAGCAGTGGGGGGATAATAGCCTCTGGGAAGGGACTGGGGCTGTGGGATAGCAGGTATAGTAGGGAGAGATGGTGCCTATAGTAGCAGTGGGGGGATAATAGCCTCTGGGAAGGGACTGGGGCTGTGGGATAGCAGGTATAGTAGGGAGAGATGGTGCCTATAGTAGCAGTGGGGGATAATAGCCTCTGGGAAGGGACTGGGGCTGTGGGATAGCAGGTATAGTAGGGAGAGATGGTGCCTATAGTAGCAGTGGGGGGATAATAGCCTCTGGGAAGGGACTGGGACTGTGGGATAGCAGGTATAGTAGGGAGAGATGGTGCCTATAGTAGCAGTGGGGGGATAATAGCCTCTGGGAAGGGACTGGGGCTGTGGGATAGCAGGTATAGTAGGGAGAGATGGTGCCTATAGTAGCAGTGGGGGGATAATAGCCTCTGGGAAGGGACTGGGGCTGTGGGATAGCAGGTATAGTAGGGAGAGATGGTGCCTATAGTAGCAGGGGGGGGGATAATAGCCTCTGGGAAGGGACTGGGGCTGTGGGATAGCAGGTATAGTAGGGAGAGATGGTGCCTATAGTAGCAGTGGGGGGATAATAGCCTCTGGGAAGGGACTGGGGCTGTGGGATAGTAGGTATAGTAGGGAGAGATGGTGCCTATAGTAGCAGGGGGGGGGATAATAGCCTCTGCGAAGGGACTGGGGCTGTGGGATAGCAGGTATAGTAGGGAGAGATGGTGCCTATAGTAGCAGTGGGGGGATAATAGCCTCTGGGAAGGGACTGGGGCTGTGGGATAGCAGGTATAGCAGGGAGAGATGGTGCCTATAGGTTAGTAACAACTCCCAGCACCCTATGACAGGCAATGTACATTAGAACTGACATAAATAATAAATAATAAGGTCTGGCAGTAAAATTACTAATTATTACTTTCATTTTTTTTGTACGTTTCTATAAATGACCCTGATTAAATGTGACCAATGAAACAGATGCCACGCTCCTGGGCGGCAGTAGAAGGTTACGACAGGCTCCCCCCGAGCTGCTGACGTGGGCAGGGAAAGCTATAGGGGCCGGTCAGAGCCGCGGTTACGTAGGTTTGTTTGGTTAAGCTGTAACGAGACACTGAATCCACAGGAGTTAATTAACCACCAGTGGGACCCACCCATTTTATGTTTCTCCGGTTTCACTGGCTGCACAATCACTAACACCCGCAGCTCAGTGTATAGACTTTCACTTATTAAAGGGTCACTGAACCTTCATATTTTACTTTCCATTCGGATAAGGGAAATATTAGGATTATTAAGATTATTTCTGTTCCCCCCACAGCTTTTTATGTAGGTTTTACTTGTACTAAGCACAATTCAGCAGGAACAGCCCCCTAAGTTTGCTCATAGCCTGTACAGAGAGATACCATAAAACTATGGCACATAGGGATTCCCCTGTACTAAGCACAATTCAGCAGGAACAGCCCCCTAAGTTTGCTCATAGCCTGTACAGAGAGATACCATAAAACTATGGCACATAGGGATTCCCCTGTACTAAGCACAATTCAGCAGGAACAGCCCCCTAAGTTTGCTCATAGCCTGTACAGAGAGATACCATAAAACTATGGCACATAGGGATTCCCCTGTACTAAGCACAATTCAGCAGGAACAGCCCCCTAAGTTTGCTCATTGCCTGTGTGAGTATAGGCAGTCCCTATGTTACAGTATATTGTATATTAGGATACAGAGAGTAGATGTAGTGACCTTGCAGGGCCATTGCTGGTCTATAGGGAAGGCACTTCTCTCACTGCTGTTGGTGGGAATGGGGTATGAATGGGTTCATTGATACTGGAGCTGCTACAATTATAGAGAAGGATTCTCTAGGGAGGCAGAGCTTTACCCACTAACGAATATCCAATAAAGTGACACGCTGGGGGTGAATATGCGCTGGCTGTTATCCTTCAGGCTGCACTGAGCCTCAGGGTATAGGGAGCTTTAATGCTTTAGTTTGTGAATAACCATGCTGCTGGCCAATGGCATACAGTTGTTTTGTATAAGGGTTGCCAGGGTCACATACTCTAGCAACCAGACTTGGCAGGGGCAGGATAGAAAGGCAAATAATTCAAAATTCTCCAGATAAATGGACTGCAAAGCTGCCAGATCGGCTTTATTGGGAAATGGGCACGGTTTGGGACATATCTGGGTGTGGTTTAATGTGACTGGGCATAACCAATCACATTTCCAGATTTCTAAGTGTTGGGAGATCATCAGATGGGGTGGGACAAGGGCGGAGTGTGGGTGGGGTATAGGTAGGGTGCCCGCCCCTAAACCGTGCACACATTAGATCCACATTAGCTATTAAAGGGGCATTACTATTTTTTAAAAAAAAAAGCTATTATAGACTTTATTTAGCAAACAGTGTATCAAATGTTTCAAAATATGTTTCACATGGGGGTCACTGACCCCGGCAACTAAGAAACTATTGTTCTACAATGTTATTATTGTTATTTTATACTCTTTATTTTTCTACTCAGGCCCCATTAAATTCATATTTCAATCTCTTATTCAAACCACTGCCTGGTTGTGAAGAGAAACAAGCCCCTAGCAACCAGATAGCTGCTGAAATTCCAAACTGGAGCGCTGCTGAACAAAAAGGTAAATAACTAAAAAACCACAAATAATAAAAACCTGAGTGGACCCCAGCCCTGGAGGGCCCCACCAGCCCAGACCCAATCAAAACCGAGCGCTCCCCCTGGGCTGGTCTTCTTTCCCCAACGAACTGAAGGTAAGTTTAATTTACGCACGCTTGGGGGAGGGGTCGGGCGGGTTTTGGGGGTTTTGGGGGCCACAGCGGCAGCCCCTACAGCGGCAGCCTTGGTGGGCCCTACACCCCTCAATCCCTTTCTGTATAGAGTAGAATGACAGGGCTGGTTTCATTGATGGCTTTGCAGCAATGATGTTGGACAAGGATTTTATCAGAAAGTCCTGTCGGCTGTTAGTTTTCACTGCTTGCTCCACCTAGTGGCAGATTGTGAAATCTATTCACAAGTTTAATATGTTATGGGTTGAGTATAAAATATCTCTATAGAGTTATTGTGACAGTGTCCCTTTAATTTAGATGCCGTTGCTGTCTGTTAAGCCATGCAGGGTATAATGATAATTGTTAATTAGCCGTTAGAAAGGGGCAGGGTCATTAGGTACCGCCTAAACATGGAAATGAATCAGGGGTCCTGTATGTGTATTGATCCAAATTGATTTAAATCAGCAAATGGCAGTAATAAAACTATTAATAATGTTTCCCTTTCCAGCAGTTCCCAGTGGCTCTTACTGCTGCCATACTGATTTACAGCCCTCTGGACTGGGTGGGGGGAAATCACTCTGTTCCGTAAAACACTCTGATCTCTAACCGTGTCCAACGTTCCTATATAAAGTGACACTGTCCCTTTTATTTAAATGCCATTAGTTTTATGCACACGGGAGCCTGTAATCAGTTAGTTCTGCAGCCAAACGGCCCCTACAGCTGCCGGCACTGCGCTTGTGGGTGTGGCCTGAAGGTGGCGCTGTGTGGGTGCTGGAACTCATATTGCTGTTAGCAACCTGTTACAGTCATTTCTTCTGTGGCCCTGTGCTGCTAAACTGTATTATTACACAGAGAAGCCTGGGGCAGGGCTGGGCACCAATAGCCCTCGGGCGGCCAGTAGGATAGCAATGTACTAAAGCGAAACTAAGGGAAGTGTGAGTTATAACTGGCCAACTAGGGTGTTTTTCATGTATTCACTCCTTTCCTGCCTAAACCCCCCCCTCTCATTTCAGCTTCATGTGTAATTCAAACTATGGGGCCACAGAATGGGCAACAGAGATGAGATTGAGTCTGAAAGTGGGCAATGGGGCTGAGAGCGGGCAATGGGGCTGAGAGCGGGCAATGGAGCTGAGTGCGGGCAATGGAGCTGAGAGCTGGCAATGGAGCTGAGTGCGGGCAATGGAGCTGAGAGCGGGCAATGGGGCTGAGAGCGGGCAATGGGGCTGAGAGCGGGCAATGGGGCTGAGAGCGGGCAATGGAGCTGAGAGCGGGCAATGGGGCTGAGAGCTGGCAATGGAGCTGAGTGCGGGCAATGGAGCTGAGAGCTGGCAATGGAGCTGAGTGCGGGCAATGGAGCTGAGAGCGGGCAATGGGGCTGAGAGCGGGCAATGGGGCTGAGAGCGGGCAATGGGGCTGAGAGCGGGCAATGGGGCTGAGAGCGGGCAATGGGGCTGAGAGCTGGCAATGGGGCTGAGAGCGGGCAATGGAGCTGAGAGCTGGCAATGGAGCTGAGTGCGGGCAATGGAGCTGAGAGCGGGCAATGGAGCTGAGAGCGGGCAATGGGGCTGAGAGCTGGCAATGGAGCTGAGTGCGGGCAATGGAGCTGAGAGCTGGCAATGGAGCTGAGTGCGGGCAATGGAGCTGAGAGCGGGCAATGGGGCTGAGAGCTGGCAATGGAGCTGAGTGCGGGCAATGGAGCTGAGTGCGGGCAATGGAGCTGAGTGCGGGCAATGGAGCTGAGTGCGGGCAATGGAGCTGAGTGCGGGCAATGGAGCTGAGTGCGGGCAATGGAGCTGAGAGCGGGCAATGGGGCTGAGAGCTGGCAATGGAGCTGAGTGCGGGCAATGGAGCTGAGAGCTGGCAATGGAGCTGAGTGCGGGCAATGGAGCTGAGAGCTGGCAATGGAGCTGAGTGCGGGCAATGGAGCTGAGTGCGGGCAATGGGGCTGAGAGCGGGCAATGGGGCTGAGAGCGGGCAATGGGGCTGAGTGCGGGCAATGGGGCTGAGAGTGGGCAATGGGGCTGAGAGTGGGCAATGGGGCTGGGAGCGGGCAATGGGGCTGAGAGCGAGCAATGGGGCTGAGTGCGGGCAATGGGGCTGAGTGCGGGCAATGGGGCTGAGAGCGAGCAATGGGGCTGAGTGCGGGCAATGGGGCTGAGAGTGGGCAATGGGGCTGGGAGTGGGCAATGGGGCTGGGAGCGGGCAATGGGGCTGAGAGCGGGCAATGGGGCTGGGAGCGGGCAATGGGGCTGGGAGCGGGCAATGGGGCTGAGAGCGGGCAATGGGGCTGGGAGCGGGCAATGGGGCTGAGAGCTGGCAATGGGGCTGGGAGCGGGCAATGGGGCTGAGTGCGGGCAATGGGGCTGAGAGCGGGCAATGGGGCTGGGAGCGGGCAATAGGGCTGAGTGCGGGCAATGGGGCTGGGAGCGGGCAATAGGGCTGAGTGCGGGCAATGTATTTGCGGTCAGTGACCCAAAGGCAACCAAAAGGCTTCCTATTGATTGATTGCATGTCAACTGCTCCGCAATGACCCCCCCATCCCCCCCCAGCAGGGACTGTACAAGAGAGGGAGTGGGTCAGTGTGTATAGTGATACTGTAATCTCTTGTGCAAATACTGTAGGTCCTGCCTTACTCTGAGGCTGAGAGCAAATAAAGGGTAAGCGTACCCTGCGAGAGGGTCACACACTAGAATCCAGTGATTGGGACACATTGGCCATTGCCCCTTTGGGCAGGGTCATTGCACTAAAGTCCTCCCTTTATTCCTGTATCCGTGGCCCCTACACGTGGGCATCAGTGCAAAGCTGCCCCCCCCGGTGCTGCCCAGCCCGGTACCCCCTGGCATGGTGCCCACCTACAGGCAGACACTGCCCCTCTGTGCAGCCATTATTAATATTATAGGCGCCAAATGAAATTGTCCATATAAAGTTTATTAAAGGGAAAATTAATTTGGATTTACTGGTGCCGAGTAATCACATGGGTCAGAGAAGGAAAATTCATTTGTTCTGTTCCAGAAAGGGGCATTTCCTCATTTACAGGTACCTGTAATTCCATTAACTTCTGCCCCAGGCTGACTCCTCCCACCCCAGCATCATTAACTCTTCCACTCCTGCCTCTGTCCCTCGCTCAGCAGCATTAACTCTCCAACTCCTGCCTCTGTCCCTCACCCAGCAGCATTAACTCTTCCACTCCTGCCTCTGTCCCTCGCCCAGCAGCATTAACTCTTCCACTCCTGCCTCTGTCCCTCACCCAGCAGCATTAACTCTCCAACTCCTGCCTCTGTCCCTCGCTCAGCAGCATTAACTCTTCCACTCCTGCCTCTGTCCCTCGCTCAGCAGCATTAACTCTTCCACTCCTGCCTCTGTCCCTCGCTCAGCAGCATTAACTCTTCCACTCCTGCCTCTGTCCCACGCCCAGCAGCATTAACTCTCCAACTTCTGCCTTTGTCCCTCGCCCAGCAGCATTAACTCTCCAACTCCTGCCTCTGTCCCTCGCTCAGCAGCATTAACTCTCCAACTCCTGCCTCTGTCCCTCACCCAGCAGCATTAACTCTCCAACTCCTGCCTCTGTCCCTCGCTCAGCAGCATTAACTCTTCCACTCCTGCCTCTGTCCCACGCCCAGCAGCATTAACTCTCCAACTTCTGCCTTTGTCCCTCGCCCAGCAGCATTAACTCTCCAACTCCTGCCTCTGTCCCTCGCTCAGCAGCATTAACTCTCCAACTCCTGCCTCTGTCCCTCGCTCAGCAGCATTAACTCTCCAACTCCTGCCTCTGTCCCTCGCTCAGCAGCATTAACTCTTCCACTCCTGCCTCTGTCCCTCGCTCAGCAGCATTAACTCTCCAACTCCTGCCTCTGTCCCTCACCCAGCAGCATTAACTCTCCAACTCCTGCCTCTGTCCCTCGCCCAGCAGCATTAACTCTCCAACTCCTGCCTCTGTCCCTCGCCCAGCAGCATTAACTCTCCAACTCCTGCCTCTGTCCCTCACCCAGCAGCATTAACTCTCCAACTCCTGCCTCTGTCCCTCACCCAGCAGCATTAACTCTCCAACTCCTGCCTCTGTCCCTCGCCCTCGGGGCCATGTCTCGCTCTCACATCCCTGCCATGTACCCAGCATGCTTTGTGGTACTGAGGTTCCTATTTAATGTTAGGGGTAAGGGGACATACAGGGCATTAAGGCTGGTATTGTGTATAATGAAGATAAAAAAGGATAGTTTAGCTGCTTCAGAACCTCCTAGAGGTTCAAGACAAAGTCCGCACAGCGCCTAGTGATGCACAAGGGGGCACTGCCAGGGAAACGCACATACCCACATACCCACACACCCACATACCCACATAGGCACACACTCAAAAATACAGGATCATTCTCATATATACACACTCATATATACACACTCATATATATTATTATTAACATTTATTTATAAAGCGCTAACATATTCCGCAGCGCTGTAAATACTGTACATACTCATATATACATACAAAAATACACACATGTCTATGAAGATTCTCATTCATCCAGGCCATGATATACAGTATCTTGTAGAATTAAGTCTAAAACAACTGGACTTTTCTGAGGTTTTTCTTCAAGATAAAAAGAAAAGTCCAGTTGTTTTAGACTTAATTCTATAGATACTGTACAACAGACACACACATCCACAGTTCCATAGTTAATTTGGATTGAAAAAACACAAAAGGCCATTAAGTTCAACCCTTCCAAAATACCCCCCAACACACACACACGTATACACATACATACCCAGACCTACCCCCTACCCACACACAGACAGACACATACACACAGCCCCCCACGAAGCCAGACACATAAACACACAGATATATATATATATATATACATACAGACACACAATGACTCCAACCTATGTACTTCCACTCTCATTGTCCCTTCCACCTGCAAATACAGACCCACCCTCACTTACACAAAGACCTATACAGTCGCACTAACACACACATACAGTACACATGGCTACACACAACAAACCGACACACACAGCTCCCAACACAGACACACCCACAAATCTCTCAGTCTTACCCCCCCCCACAAACATACAGATATATGTATATATTGTTGTAGAGTGTAAGCTCTTTTGGGCAGGGCTCTCTTCCCCTCCTGTATCGGTTATTGATTGCTTTATATGTTACTCCTTGTAGAGTGTAAGCTCTTTTGGGCAGGGCTCTCTTCCCCTCCTGTATCGGTTATTGATTGCTTTATATGTTACTCCTTGTAGAGTGTAAGCTCTTTTGGGCAGGGCTCTCTTCACCTCTTGTATCGGTTATTGATTGCTTTATATGTTACTCTGTATGTCCAATGTATGTAACCCACTTATTGTACAGCGCTGCGGGATATGTTGGCGCTTTATAAGTAAATGTTAATAATAATAATAATAATAATATATATACAGACACACAATCCCTGCCTATACAGTGAGCCCAGAGAGCAGTGTGTGTGTGTGTATATGTGTGTGTATGTTTGAGTGTGAGTGAGTGTATGTGAGTGTGTGTGTGTGTGTGTGTGTGTGAGTGAGTGTATGTGAGTGTGTGTGTATGTGAATGTGTGTGAGTGTGAGTGAGTGTATGTGAGTGAGTGTGTGTGTGAGTGTATGTGAGTGTGTGTGTATGTGAGTGTGTGTGAGTGTGAGTGAGTGTATGTGAGTGTGTGTGTGTGTGTGTGTGTGTATATGTGAGTGTGAGTGAGTGTATGTGAGTGTGTGTATATGTGTGTGTGAGTGTGTGTGAGTGAGTGTATGTGAGTGTGTGTGTGTGTGTGTGTGTGTTTGTTTGGTGCCCAGTGAGTAAGAGACTGGGGATAAACATGACCCCCAATGTGTCACCTGCCTGTCCCCTGGCCACCAATCACCTTCTGCCCCTGCTGCATTATACCTGCCCCCCTGTTGTACTAGTGCTACACACATTTGCCCTGTACCACAGTGAGCATCTCACTAACACACACTAACACACACTAACACACAGCCTGGGCTGCAGGCTTCCCCCCAGTGCCCTGGGAGAGAGCCCCTTTTCATAAATCCAGCTGAAGGCTCCTATTCACTGGCTGCCTGGGAACCTGGAACAAGTCATTCCTATTTCATATCCCAAACTGCTGCCTGATCCCATTCTGCCTCTTAACCCTCCAATGCCATGAAATAAACTGCACACACTCACACACTCACACACTCACACACTACTACACACACACAGGTACCTATCCATGAATGGACCTTCTGCGTCACCATCGCTAGAGGAGCCAATGTGTAGGGGGCACCTTCCCCCCAGTAACTTTCCCTTTTTATGAATGAAGCGGAGTAGGGAGGCTGTTACCGGCGCTGCGTATTCCGAGCAACCAGTGGGCAGCCGCTCCGATTGCGCTCCCTCCCCGGCCCCTCTCGTCTCTCTCAGTCGCTTCTGCTTCTTGTGGCTGATGAGCTGGAGGCTGCCGGGTCGCTAGGGGAAAGGGGCTGCCCCCATACACCGAGGAAGCGATTCAGTCGCAGAGACGCATTGTAACAGATATACATATCAGGAGTCACATTGTATCCAGAGTTATGTCCTCAGGTCGCATGTGCCTGTTGAGACCGATTCCATTCAGGGTTCCGATCTAATAGAATTGTATCCAGAACCGACAACATCTTTCTGCCCCGGGCTAACATCTGCCCTCGTTTTTTGCGGAGATCCAAGCTAATAAGATCCAGAGGGTTCCGGATAAGTTCTGTCCAAAATGAGTGGGGATCGAACCCGTCCAGAATAAGAGAGGAGCAAATCGCAGCGCCGAATGCAGAGTTGTACATCTGTACTCGTCTGTCCTGAGATCACTTCTATCCAGAGAGAGGAACAGTCGCAGCGAAGTCAGTTGCAACCAGAGGGATCGCCGACTAGAAAGTCTAGGGAAGGAACAGCTCCAGATCCAGAAAGGGCCATACCAATCGTGGAGGAAAGGGGGGTGAGAGTCCAGAACCCCTACATTGGGCCAGGAGAGCAGTAGGGCTGTTTGGTTCCCATGGTGGAAGCTTCAGTGAGTATAGAAAAAAAATCGGGCTAAAAGTTTGGCTGAAGCTTTGGAGCAAAGTAAACAAACCCATGCCACTGATTCCATGCACTGATGGAAAGCAGCCCCCCCTTCCCCCCCCCAGAGACCCCCAACTGCTTTCATCAAACAGAGGTCCCACTATGACATCTCCGAGTCTGTGGCAGAGAAAGGAATCCCACTCCATATAATTGGTTTGTAAAATAATCTTCAGCATTTTCCTGTCAGTGTGTGTGGGGGGGGGCTGAGGGGAAAATCGCTGGGTAAACAGCAGCCCTGGAATAGATCAGCAGTCGCACTCTCCCCGGTTCGATCCCCCCCGACAGACGAGCTCTAGTTCCTCTCCTTCTGCCGGAGGATAAAAAGGGGAAGCCGAACCGCACATCGGACACATGGATGCGACTGTCGCGCTGGGAGAGTAACCGGCATGACTGCTTCCCAACTGGGGCAATGGCATGTGTGGCACAGGGCAAGAAGAGCCAAACTGGGATCCTGCTGGACTCGCTGGTAGTCACTGGGCAGCCCGGAGCAAGGGAGATTTAGAGCTGTGGGTGCTGATGATTGGGTGCTGCCAGTGGATATGGGATCATCTCTGCGCCGCTGCTGCCTGTGCTGCCTGCTCCTCTGCTGCGCCCTGCTCGGCTCTGCCTGCGCCCTGGTGAGTCCCTTCCGACTACTTTCTCTTCTTTCCGCAACTTCATGGGATGTGTCCTTAGGTGGAACAGGCTTTATCCCAGGCTTCTACTCATGGGTACCCTTCCCCTAGTGCCCCATATTGCCCCCCATTGCCCCACATTGCCCCAATTGCCCTCAATGGAACAGAGACAGGCAGCGCTATGGTTATACATTCCCCTAGACATACATTCTGCTGCTCTGTATATGCTTATACAGTATGGAGATATGTATATATATATATATATATATAGTATGTGGTACAGCACATGGAGATATCTATCTATCTATCTATCTATCTATCTATCTATCTATCTATCTATCTATCATCTATCTATCTATCTATCTATCTATCTATCTATCATCTATCTATCTATCATCTATCTATCTATCTATCTATCTATCTATCTTTATAGCCATTCATTATACATCTGTACTTTATATTGCTATACAGTATGTACATTTACAATATACAGTATGTAGAATATGCACATAAGGGACATGGACATGGTCTATCTACCTATCTATCTATCTACCTATCTATCTATCTATCTATCATCTGTCCATCTCTCTACATCTTTATAGCCATACATTATACATCTGTACAGTATATGGTTATACAGTATGTACATTTATAGTATACATAAGGGACATAGGCATGATCTATCTATCTATCTATCTATCTATCTATCTATCTATCTATCATCTATCTATCTATCTATCTATCTATCTATCATCTATCTATCTATCATCTATCTATCTATCATCTATCTATCTATCTATCTATCTATCTATCTATCTATCTATCTATCATCTATCTATCTATCTATCATCTATCTATCATCTATCTATCTATCATCTATCTATCTATCTATCTATCATCTATCTATCTATCTATCTATCTATCTATCTATCTATCTATCTATCTATCATCTATCTATATCATCTACATCTTTATAGCCATACATTATACATCTGTACTTTATATTGCTATACAGTATGTACGCTTTACAGTATAGAGTATGTATAATATGCACATAAGGGACATGGGCTATCTATCTATCTATCTATCTATCTATCTATCTATCTATCTATCTATCGATCGATCTATCTATCTAACTATATATCTATCTATCTATCTATCTCTTTATAGCCATACATAATACATTTGTACTTTATATTGTTATACAGTATGTACATTTACAGTATACATAAGGGACATGGACATGGTATCTATCTATATCTATCTATCTATCTATCTATCTATCTATCTATCTATCTATCTATCTATCTATCTATCATCTATCTATCTATCTATATATCTATTATCTATCTATCTATCTGTCTATCACTTTCCTTCCTTTCTGGATATTCACAAATTAACATTAAAACAAAGATATAATTACATGGTCATTTGACCTCATTCTTTCTGACTGTGTTGTTGTGTTGGGAAGAGAATCAGACTGATTATATATATATAATGTATGTTTTGTATATGGAAGGGCTAGTAAGGTTATATCTCCTTGCACGTGTCTCCTGATATGAAGTTGGCTTTATAATAGCTTTTTGTTATAGACAGAAATTATCTTTATGTTTGCGCTTTATTTATGCACATGTGAGTGGTGGTTGGTTTAATTGTTTCACTAGCTATAAATGCCATTATTTATTTAATGCCCCTACAGCTGGCAGTGCCTGTATTCACCTAGGCACTTCCATTCGCTCCCCCCTTGTGCTTTAGTAAGGAGAACGGAGCGTGCCGCGTCCCTAACAACCAGAGAAAGTCAGCAGTGCGGAATGTACAGCCGGGGAAAGTACAGGCTACAATGGGCAGGAAAGTCACAATTACTGCAGCACAGCACACGATGGGTTAATGCTTGGGGGGCATTTGTGATGTAAGTAGCAGCCAGTTGCCATTCCTGGGGTTGGTACAGCGGAATCATCATGCCAACCCTCAGTCACTGCCAAATATTTATTCATTTAGCTGCGTGCAAGGATTTATAGATGATACAGACAGGTGGATAGGCTGAGAGCGGTGTGTATAGATAACCAATCAATACAGAGATATAGATCAATAGACATAGATAAGTAGATAAAATAGCAGATTGGTAGCTGATTGGCAGAGATAATAAATGTATGACACATGTACAGTAGATGAGGTTGTAAAAAGACTAAAGTCCATCAGTTTCCACCTTTAGTGCAAGTGAATCCCCCCCCCCAATATCTGGTTTAGCCACGGGAATCAGTGCCCCATGTGAAGGCAATTCTCCCAAAGGGCAATTGGGCAGATCCCCCAAAAGTCTTGTCAGGAAGAAAATGTTACAACTGTATCCATCGCCTTTTGCCCCTTAACATGAAACCCCCTTCCGTTTAATATCGGGGGGTGCCCTGGTGTCTGCTGGAAGGGTCTGTTGGTTAATAAAGCATCAGAGATGTTATTTATGCCCCCCTAAAATACAGTATTTATACACAGCATTGGCCGGAACCTTCCAGGCCCTTTATTAGCTTAGTTGCGCCTCTCTGTATCAGGAATGTACCGGATTGTCTATATGGAGCCTTATCAACGCTTACTAACAGGGAACAGTGGTACAATATCTCGCTGGCCCTTCCACCTTCTGACTGCCATTGCTTTCCCCAGGGCAAATTGACCGGGCCCATTAAGGGTATCGGGGGCTTCATTTATCCACATTGAATCTCATCTGCCAGACTAGGAAATAACTTCCCCAGTGCAGATGTTAAACATTCAGCTAGCTCTATTAACAGGTAGATAGATAGATAGATAGATAGATAGATATGGATAGACAGGCAACCAGATAGATAGATAGACAGACAGACAGACAGATAGACAGATAGATTTATGGAGAGACAGACAGATAGGTAGAGATGATAGATGATTGATAGATAGATAGATAGATAGATATTGATAGACAGGCATACAGATAGATAGATGATAGATAGATAGATATGGATAGACAAGCAGACAGATAGATGCTAGATAGACAGATAGATAGATAGACAGACAGACAGACAGAAAGACAGTTAGATGCTAGAGAGATAGATAGAGAGATAGATAGATAGACAGACAGACAAAGAAAGATAGATAGATAGATAGATGCTAGAGAGATAGATAGATAGATAGATAGATAGATAGATAGACAGACAGATAGATAGATAGATAGATGATAGATAGATAGGTAGATAGATAGATATTGATTGACAGGCATACAGATAGATAGATAGATAGATATGGATAGACAAGCAGACAGATAGATGCTAGATAGATAGATAGATAGACAGACGGACAGACAGAAAGATAGATAGATGCTAGAGAGATAGATAGATAGTTATAGACAAGCAGACAGATAGATGCTAGATAGATAGACAGACAGACAGACAAAGAAAGATAGATAGATAGATAGATAGATAGATAGATAGATGCTAGAGAGATAGATAGATAGATATGGATAGACAGGCAGACAGATAGATAGATACATAGATATGGGTGGACAGACAGATATAAAGACAGACAGATGGACGGACGGACAGATTGATACATAGATAGATATGGATGGATGGACAAACACACAGATTAATAAACAGATAGAGAATAGGTAGATTAGTAGATAGATAGATTGTAAGCTCTTTTGGGCAGGGCTCCCTTCCCCTCCTGTATCGGTTACTGATTGCTTTATATGTTACTCTGTATGTCCAATGTATGTAACCCACTTATTGTACAGCGCTGCGGGATATGTTGGTGCTTTATAAATAAATGTTAATAAATGTTTATAATAAAATAATAGACAGATAGATAGATAGATAGATAGATAGATAGATATAGCTGATGGACAGAGAGATCAAAAGATAGATGATATAACAAAGATATAAACAAATGTGTGTATATAGATCAACAGACAGGAGAGAGATAAAGAGACAGTTGATAAATAGATAAACAGATAAGTAGAAGGTGTAACGGAACTATCTATAGCCTGATAGCCGGAGGTCTGTGAATGATTTGCCGCTAATGGTTAATGTATCCGTCTCTCTTGCCTCTCTGTTCCCATTCACAGGGACTATATTCCTTCCGCCCCGGGATACAAACATCTCCTTTCTGAACTCTGTGTCCCCTTCCCTTGGACTAAAGTCCATACGGGCGGCTCTGTGTATGGATCCTGCGCCGGTTTCCCATGTTCCAACTCCCGGCGCCCTGAGCCCTGAATGAGCCCCATGACTTCTGCTTTTATGGGCGGCTGTAAAAATATAAAATATTCCGATTTTCCATCATTTGGGGGGGGGGGGGGTGACAGCTCAGGGTCACATGGGGCTCGGGAAATGTTCAACTGCAGAAACAGAGAAAATGCTTTGTGTTTTGATAAGGGATGTGTAATTAAGAGATTAAAAAGTCATTACTTATTATAATTCTTTATTTATATAGTGGTGATATTTACTAAGCTTTATGCTATCAGTGTGTGCTGGGAGTTGCGCTTCAACTGTAACTGAAGGGCTATAGGTTGGATTATTATCATCTCTCCCTACTATACCTGCTATCCCACAGCCCCAGTCCCTTCCCAGAGGCTATTATCCCCCCACTGCTACTATAGGCACCATCTCTCCCTACTATACCTGCTATCCCACAGCCCCAGTCCCTTCCCAGAGGCTATTATCCCCCCACTGCTACTATAGGCACCATCTCTCCCTACTATACCTGCTATCCCACAGCCCCAGTCCCTTCCCAGAGGCTATTATCCCCCCACTGCTACTATAGGCACCATCTCTCCCTACTATACCTGCTATCCCACAGCCCCAGTCCCTTCCCAGAGGCTATTATCCCCCCACTGCTACTATAGGCACCATCTCTCCCTACTATACCTGCTATCCCACAGCCCCAGTCCCTTCCCAGAGGCTATTATCCCCCCACTGCTACTATAGGCACCATCTCTCCCTACTATACCTGCTATCCCACAGCCCCAGTCCCTTCCCAGAGGCTATTATCCCCCCACTGCTACTATAGGCACCATCTCTCCCTACTATACCTGCTATCCCACAGTCCCAGTCCCTTCCCAGAGGCTATTATCCCCCCACTGCTACTATAGGCACCATCTCTCCCTACTATACCTGCTATCCCACAGCCCCAGTCCCTTCCCAGAGGCTATTATCCCCCCACTGCTACTATAGGCACCATCTCTCCCTACTATACCTGCTATCCCACAGTCCCAGTCCCTTCCCAGAGGCTATTATCCCCCCACTGCTACTATAGGCACCATCTCTCCCTACTATACCTGCTATCCCACAGTCCCAGTCCCTTCCCAGAGGCTATTATCCCCCACTGCTACTATAGGCACCATCTCTCCCTACTATACCTGCTTTCCCACAGCCCCAGTCCCTTCCCAGAGGCTATTATCCCTCCACTGCTACTATAGGCACCATCTCTCCCTACTATACCTGCTATCCCACAGCCCCAGTCCCTTCCCAGAGGCTATTATCCCCCCACTGCTACTATAGGCACCATCTCTCCCTACTATACCTGCTATCCCACAGCCCCAGTCCCTTCCCAGAGGCTATTATCCCCCCACTGCTACTATAGGCACCATCTCTCCCTACTATACCTGCTATCCCACAGCCCCAGTCCCTTCCCAGAGGCTATTATCCCCCCACTGCTACTATAGGCACCATCTCTCCCTACTATACCTGCTATCCCACAGCCCCAGTCCCTTCCCAGAGGCTATTATCCCCCCACTGCTACTATAGGCACCATCTCTCCCTACTATACCTGCTATCCCACAGCCCCAGTCCCTTCCCAGAGGCTATTATCCCCCCACTGCTACTATAGGCACCATCTCTCCCTACTATACCTGCTATCCCACAGCCCCAGTCCCTTCCCAGAGGCTATTATCCCCCCACTGCTACTATAGGCACCATCTCCCCCTACTATACCTGCTATCCCACAGCCCCAGTCCCTTCCCAGAGGCTATTATCCCCCCACTGCTACTATAGGCACCATCTCCCCCTACTATACCTGCTATCCCACAGCCACAGTCCCTTCCCAGAGGCTATTATCCCCCCCACTGCTACTATAGGCACCATCTCTCCCTACTATACCTGCTATCCCACAGCCCCAGTCCCTTCCCAGAGGCTATTATCCCCCCACTGCTACTATAGGCACCATCTCTCCCTACTATACCTGCTATCCCACAGCCCCAGTCCCTTCCCAGAGGCTATTATCCCCCCACTGCTACTATAGGCACCATTTCTCCCTACTATACCTGCTATCCCACAGCCCCAGTCCCTTCCCAGAGGCTATTATGTAATGTAAATACCCCGGGGGATGCCTTTGGGTTTAGGGCTCTTTGTAACTAGTCTTTTAACAATAGAAATACTAAGAGATCAAAGGTGAATCATAACCTGTTTATAAGCTGCACTTATCCTGTATTTAACTGTGAATTATTAGGGCGAAGACACACATGGCGATTAGTCTGCGCGACTTTTAATTAACTCAGATCACGGTGACTTTCTGCCCATAGAGTACAATTGCAACGCCGCGGCAAATCGTGCATGCAATTTCATTGCACGGATTAGTCGCCGCGACTTTTAAAAAAAAAAGTCGCCCCGTGTGTCTTTGCCCTAAGGGCAACTCTGATTGTGTGTGACATTCTCTGATCCCCCCATTGTAAGCAGCAGTCCTGCCCTGCTTTATGGCTGAGATTCTAGCTATCTGTATAACAGAGCATTCTGTCACAGTGGCACAGATCCTATCTGATCCCCCCATTGTAAGCAGCAGTCCTGCCCTGCTTTATGGCTGAGATTCTAGCTATCTGTATAACAGAGCATTCTGTCACAGTGGCACAGATCCTATCTGATCCCCCCATTGTAAGCAGCAGTCCTGCCCTGCTTTATGGCTGAGATTCTAGCTATCTGTATAACAGAGCATTCTGTCACAGTGGCACAGACCCTATCTGATCCCCCCATTGTAAGCAGCAGTCCTGCCCTGCTTTATGGCTGAGATTCTAGCTATCTGTATAACAGAGCATTCTGTCACAGTGGCACAGATCCTATCTGATCCCCCCATTGTAAGCAGCAGTCCTGCCCTGCTTTATGGCTGAGATTCTAGCTATCTGTATAACAGAGCATTCTGTCACAGTGGCACAGATCCTATCTGATCCCCCCATTGTAAGCAGCAGTCCTGCCCTGCTTTATGGCTGAGATTCTAGCTATCTGTATAACAGAGCATTCTGTCACAGTGGCACAGATCCTATCTGATCCCCTCCATTGTAAGCAGCAGTCCTGCCCTGCTTTATGGCTGAGATTCTAGCTATCTGTATAACAGAGCATTCTGTCACAGTGGCACAGACCCTATCTGATCCCCCCATTGTAAGCAGCAGTCCTGCCCTGCTTTATGGCTGAGATTCTAGCTATCTGTATAACAGAGCATTCTGTCACAGTGGCACAGACCCTATCTGATCCCCCCATTGTAAGCAGCAGTCCTGCCCTGCTTTATGGCTGAGATTCTAGCTATCTGTATAACAGAGCATTCTGTCACAGTGGCACAGATCCTATCTGATCCCCCCCCCATTGTAAGCAGCAGTCCTGCCCTGCTTTATGGCTGAGATTCAAGCTATCTGTATAACAGAGTTATATCCCTCCCCCCTGTCACTGCCATACAGATGATTGTATGTAAGACATTGTATATAAGGAGCCCTGAGCTGCCTCTTATCTCCCATAGGCAGGTGGGGGTACGTAGCGCTAATCAGTGGGAACCCGAGGGGCCCCTCTTCTAATCAGTACAGAGGTACTTGACTCCTGAGGCACGAGCCCCGCTCTGTACTCACTGCTGTTTCCAGCCTGACACTCAGGTGCTGGGATTGAGCGACTTGGGGGCTTCGGTGTTTAACCCCTAATGCTTTTAACGGTTTAACATTGAGATCTCATTGGCTTTAGCCCAGCTAATACAACTATATCTGAGCCAATAATACTTGGCCTGGCACTTTCCCGGCTTTGGGTCGGCACATAGCCAGACCCCCCAGTCTCATTGGCTCTGCCCATTCCACATTACTGCCTGCCTCTCCAAGCTGGCATTTAGCCTGTCTGGCACTTTGCACCTTGTGCCCCCTTTTCCAGTGGTAGGATGTGTGCCCCCTAAATGTAGCAGGGAATGGGTGACTCCGAGATATTTTTGCTCTAATCTGGCATTAATAGAGGGCAGAGTTCTATAAATAGTGAGCGACTGATTAGTGAAGCCATTTGGATGCCCAATAGAGAGTCAGTGCCCATTTTATGAGGCTTGGCACAATGCTTTATGCCCGGGTACCCACAATGCACGGGGAATGGAAGCCAGATGCATCCTTATTGGCCTTTAACAAAGTCCAACTGCAAATTGTTTGAGAATATCAAACATCGTCATCCTAACTGATTGTTGAGCTTTGCTTCCCCTTTAAAGCATATTAAGGAACTGCTTATATATTGTCTCGACCAATAATAGAACCATGCTGTGCATTCATCATCAGTATCCAGGAGAGATAAATTCACTGCCTCCGAGGAAGAAACCAATGGTTATTTAGTGTGTAGGGGGATACGCTATATTCTGTACATCCCTGTCTAGGACTAACTATAGCCTGTGAGACCCTACCTACCTATCTACCTACCTTAACTTTACTGATTCAGCTATACCTACACTGGCTGGGGAGGGGGGGTGGGGCAATAACAAGTAGAAGATATGATTGGTTCCAGGTAACTAGGTGTGGTTTTCCTTCGTGATTACACCTGCTGGTGAAAGTTGGTACTGCACTCTCGGGTTATTTAGTGTTATTTAGCATTCAGGGTCCCTATTAATGCCACTTTCCTTAGTTATGGGGGGCCCTTGTATTGCAACTCCATCCCCAGTATCTATGGGCTACTATAGGGTCACACTGCAGAGTTCTGAACCCCGTTCTGCCTATCAACCCAGTGGCCCAGGTAAGGGTTAAACCTGACAACAAGAGATTAAATGAAGGCTCATTGGTGCCACATTCGCCTACAGACGTTCTTCCCTTTGTTTGTGTTGCTTGCAGTTTCAGCCTTGACCGCTACTCCATTGTTCTATTTGCCTCCTCCCGCTCTAATGCACGAGGCCGGCACATGTAGGGGCCACACTCACAGTAACTGCGCATTAAAGGCTCCTTGTTTTCTCCTCTATTAAATACAACGTCGCAGCCGGACAGCGCTTGGAAAAAATAACAACATGACTGAGCATCTTGTATGATAAATGTACCGGAGCGTGGAAATATGTATCTTGCGGTGGTATGCAGGGGGGGGGGAATTCTCTCTCTGGGCCCTCATTTAATTCATTCTTCACATTCTGTATACAGGGGAATCCCTATGTGCCATAGTTTTATGGTATCTCTCTGTACAGGCTATGAGCAAACTTAGGGGGCTGTTCCTGCTGAATTGTGCTTAGTACAGGGGAATCCCTATGCTGCCATAGTTTTATGGTATCTCTCTGTACAGGCTATGAGCAAACTTAGGGAGCTGTTCCTGCTGAATTGTGCTTAGTACAGGGGAATCCCTATGCTGCCATAGTTTTATGGTATCTCTCTGTACAGGCTATGGGCAAACTTAGGGGGCTGTTCCTGCTGAATTGTGCTTAGTACAGGGGAATCCCTATGTGCCATAGTTTTATGGTATCTCTCTGTACAGGCTATGAGCAAACTTAGGAGGCTGTTCCTGCTGAATTGTGCTTAGTACAGGGGAATCCCTATGTGCCATAGTTTTATGGTATCTCTCTGTACAGGCTATGAGCAAACTTAGGGGGCTGTTCCTGCTGAATTGTGCTTAGTACAGGGGAATCCCTATGTGCCATAGTTTTATGGTATCTCTCTGTACAGGCTATGAGCAAACTTAGGGGGCTGTTCCTGCTGAATTGTGCTTAGTACAGGGGAATCCCTATGCTGCCATAGTTTTATGGTATCTCTCTGTACAGGCTATGAGCAAACTTAGGGGGCTGTTCCTGCTGAATTGTACTTAGTGCAGGGGAATCCCTATGTGCCATAGTTTTATGGTATCTCTCTGTACAGGCTATGAGCAAACTTAGGGGGCTGTTCCTGCTGAATTGTGCTTAGTACAGGGGAATCCCTATGCTTAGGGATTAAATTTATGTTATTTTTGTTATCAGGGTATACAGGGGTATAGCCGTCAGGGTGGATTAATACCAGGGGCCCTTGGGAGATGGCAGGCAATGCTTAGTAGTACAGGGCCCCATGATTTCTGATGACAGCCCTGTCTGATGACAGTGTCTGTAACTGCTTATCAGAAAAGGGGGCTCCCATGCTGCTTGCCACGGCAGGGGTACTCTCCATAAACATAGTCCTAGTCATTATTATTCTAGGGAGAATGGTTCAGCTAAACGTTGCACTATGGCAGCTCCCATGGTCAGTGTCACTGCCCCTGCCTGGGTTTTATACTTATACTATTTATACCTTTTGTATCGTTTATTGATTGCTTTATATGTTACTCTGTATGTCCAATGTATGAAACCCACTTATTGTACAGCGCTGCGGGATATGTTGGCGCTTTATAAATAAATGTTAATAATAATAATCATAATAATAATACACAATGTAATAAAACATCAGGGTATATATATATCGATAGCCACTAGGGGCACTGTGGTTGTTTAATATCCACAATATCCACTCCTGATATAAATCATAATAATAACAAGACTGTGTGTATATATATATATATATATATATTGATTTATTCCCCTTCCTCTTCATGCTGGGGCTGTGACATAGGGAGAGAGGGAGAGGCTGGAATGTACAGCCTGGGGGAAGGTAGTAAATTCCAGATAAAGGGGAAGTATATATATATATAATATATATATATATAACAGGGCTGCATCTGTGTCCTACTGTGACTTACTAGAGCACATTTAATTGTAATTTATTTCAGCGCTTATACAAAGCAAACACGTCCACGTTGCGTTAACCCCCAAGAAATATCCTCTGTAGCTACTTGCACCCCCTCCCCTGGGAGGCTGTTCCACGTCTCTACTACTTATATGGCAGCAGACACCCCCAATTTCCAGCCATTTTATCTGAAATTACTTTTCACTGCAACTCCCAGGCTTCGAATTCTAACTGCTTTCTGGTTGCTAAGGCTTAATTAACCCTAGCAACTGGACAGGAATTTGGAAAACACAATTCACGTTCAGTAGGAAATGGCCTGAAAAGAACGATAAGCGAGAGAGTTAAGATAAAATGAATAACATTTTTTGGTTGCTGGGGACAGTGACCCAAGGACGGTTACCCCAGCAACCAGAAATTTAAAAACTGAATGCTAAAATGGACAGCTAATAAAAAAAAAAATAAAATGATAAAGCCTACGCAGTAAATAGTAAAGGCTAACTACAAAGTTAAGATAAAGGCAAACTTCCCCTTTAACAAGAATGAGTGATGTTTGGTACAAACTTGTTCCGCAAAATGCCCCTTCTGTTTTATTACCCCCCCCCCATTGTGACGTCCATTAATGCCCATACATTTCTGTTTAGTACAACAATTGTGTTCATTGGTTCCCTTGACCAAATGTTCATTTCCCACCCCCCCCCCCTCCATAAATGCTTGGCCAAGGGGTTCTGAATTTTGATTAAAGGGAAAGTTGTCTCTATAGCTATTCATAGTGTAGGGAAAGTTGCAGTTGGTCTGCATTGCCCATTTAGTCATGGAACTCCTCTGTGACTTATAATATCCTTATATTTTACAATAGGGGGTACTTTATTCCCTATATATTATAAGGAACTCCTCGGGGACTTATAATATCCCTATATGTTACAATAGGGGGTACTTTATTCCCTATATATTATAAGGAACTCCTCTGTGACTTATAATATCCCTATATGTTACAATAGGGGGTACTTTATTCCCTATATATTATAAGGAACTCCTCGGGGGCTTATAATATCCCTATATGTTACAATAGGGGGCACTTTATTCCCTATATATTATAAGGAACTCCTCTGTGACTTATAATATCCCTATATGTTACAATAGGGGGTACTTTATTCACTATATATTATAAGGAACTCCTCTGTGACTTATAATATCCCTATATGTTACAATAGGGGGTACTTTATTCCCTATATATTATAAGGAACTCCTCTGTGACTTATAATATCCCTATATGTTACAATAGGGGGTACTTTATTCCCTATATATTATAAGGAACTCCTCGGGGGCTTATAATATCCCTATATGTTACAATAGGGGGCACTTTATTCCCTATATATTATAAGAAACTCCTCTGTGACTTATAATATCCCTATATGTTACAATAGGGGGTACTTTATTCACTATATATTATAAGGAACTCCTCTGTGACTTATAATATCCCTATATGTTACAATAGGGGGTACTTTATTCCCTATATATTATAAGGAACTCCTCGGGGGCTTATAATATCCCTATATGTTACAATAGGGGGCACTTTATTCCCTATATATTATAAGAAACTCCTCTGTGACTTATAATATCCCTATATGTTACAATAGGGGGTACTTTAATCCCTATATATTATAAGGAACTCCTCGGGGGCTTATAATATCCCTATATGTTACAATAGGGGGTACTTTATTCACTATATATTATAAGGAACTCCTCGGGGGCTTATAATATCCCTATATGTTACAATAGGGGGCACTTTATTCACTATATATTATAAGGAACTCCTCGGGGGCTTATAATATCCCTATATGTTACAATAGGGGGCACTTTATTCACTATATATTATAAGGAACTCCTCTGTGACTTATAATATCCTTATATTTTACAATAGGGGGTACTTTATTCCCTATATATTATAAGGAACTCCTCGGGGACTTATAATATCCCTATATGTTACAATAGGGGGTACTTTATTCCCTATATATTATAAGGAACTCCTCGGGGGCTTATAATATCCCTATATGTTACAATAGGGGGTACTTTATTCACTATATATTATAAGGAACTCCTCGGGGGCTTATAATATCCCTATATGTTACAATAGGGGGTACTTTATTCACTATATATTATAAGGAACTCCTCGGGGGCTTATAATATCCCTATATGTTACAATAGGGGGCACTTTATTCACTATATATTATAAGGAACTCCTCTGTGACTTATAATATCCTTATATTTTACAATAGGGGGTACTTTATTCCCTATATATTATAAGGAACTCCTCGGGGACTTATAATATCCCTATATGTTACAATAGGGGGTACTTTATTCCCTATATATTATAAGGAACTCCTCTGTGACTTATAATATCCCTATATGTTACAATAGGGGGTACTTTATTCCCTATATATTATAAGGAACTCCTCGGGGGCTTATAATATCCCTATATGTTACAATAGGGGGCACTTTATTCCCTATATATTATAAGGAACTCCTCTGTGACTTATAATATCCCTATATGTTACAATAGGGGGTACTTTATTCACTATATATTATAAGGAACTCCTCTGTGACTTATAATATCCCTATATGTTACAATAGGGGGTACTTTATTCCCTATATATTATAAGGAACTCCTCTGTGACTTATAATATCCCTATATGTTACAATAGGGGGTACTTTATTCCCTATATATTATAAGGAACTCCTCGGGGGCTTATAATATCCCTATATGTTACAATAGGGGGCACTTTATTCCCTATATATTATAAGAAACTCCTCTGTGACTTATAATATCCCTATATGTTACAATAGGGGGTACTTTATTCACTATATATTATAAGGAACTCCTCTGTGACTTATAATATCCCTATATGTTACAATAGGGGGTACTTTATTCCCTATATATTATAAGGAACTCCTCGGGGGCTTATAATATCCCTATATGTTACAATAGGGGGCACTTTATTCCCTATATATTATAAGAAACTCCTCTGTGACTTATAATATCCCTATATGTTACAATAGGGGGTACTTTAATCCCTATATATTATAAGGAACTCCTCGGGGGCTTATAATATCCCTATATGTTACAATAGGGGGTACTTTATTCACTATATATTATAAGGAACTCCTCGGGGGCTTATAATATCCCTATATGTTACAATAGGGGGCACTTTATTCACTATATATTATAAGGAACTCCTCGGGGGCTTATAATATCCCTATATGTTACAATAGGGGGCACTTTATTCACTATATATTATAAGGAACTCCTCGGTGACTAATAATATCCCTATATGTTACAATAGGGGGTACTTTATTCACTATATATTATAAGGAACTCCTCGGGGGCTTATAATATCCCTATATGTTACAATAGGGGGTACTTTATTCACTATATATTATAAGGAACTCCTCGGTGACTTATAATATCCCTATATGTTACAATAGGGGGCACTTTATTCACTATATATTATAAGGAACTCCTCGGGGACTTATAATATCCCTATATGTTACAATAGGGGGTACTTTATTCACTATATATTATAAGGAACTCCTCTGTGACTTATAATATCCCTATATGTTACAATAGGGGGCACTTTATTCCCTATATATTATAAGGAACTCCTCTGTGACTTATAATATCCCTATATGTTACAATAGGGGGCACTTTATTCCCTATATATTATAAGGAACTCCTCGGGGATTTATAATATCCCTATATGTTACAATAGGGGGCACTTTATTCACTATATATTATAAGGAACTCCTCGGGGGCTTATAATATCCCTATATGTTACAATAGGGGGCACTTTATTCACTATATATTATAAGGAACTCCTCGGGGGCTTATAATATCCCTATATTTTACAATAGGGGGCACTTTATTCATTATATATATTCAGTACAGCAGTGCAGTAAGTCATATCCAAGCTCTGTGATATCTACAGTCACATAATATTATTATTATTATTAATAATAATAATGCCCCAAATCCATATTCCCATGTGCCCGTGCCCCAGTACAGAGGATATAGGTGCTTTCTCCCACATGTCGGACACAGAGGGGCCTCAGGCCATTGCATCTCTAAAATAACTTTGGCTTTAAATACTACAAATTCCCAGATGCAGAACCGTTTAGAGGGAAGATGTCACGGTACGCTCTGTCACCCTGACATTTTCTGCTGGGAAGTATGGTGGCCAGCGGAGGGAAGCCTGGGCCGTGTGTGGGAAAGAATGTCAGCTGTAGAGTTCCCTTCTCCCAACTGGGCAATGGGACTGCGCAGAGCAGTCAGAGCTGAACCAGAGGAGCCAAGGGAAAAAAATTGTCATTAATATATATTACTTGTATGGGAATGTTACATGTTATATGCTTCTGGGTTTCTATTTTATCTGTGCAGCACCTCAACTTTACTGGCAATGTAGCAGCGTGGCAAGGTCAAAAGGGTCCAGCATAGAATGGGTTAAAAAGAAAGTATATAAGCTTCTATCTACTATGCAGCCTTACTGTATATCTGTAACCTTGTTATGGGCTAAGGGGGCCCAGCCTGAAGGCCAGTTAGGGGGGGATTTGGGGTGAGTGCTTATTTGTGCCCTGGGTACCCCTGGAACTATAGCGGGGTGACTGTTACCCCAATGTTTCTATATATCTGTAACCTTGTTATGGGCTAAGGGGGCCCAGCCTGAAGGCCAGTTAGGGGGGGATTTGGGGTGAGTGCTTATTTGTGCCCTGGGTACCCCTGGAACTATAGCAGGGTGACTGTTACCCCAATGTTTCTATATATCTGTAACCTTGTTATGGGCTAAGGGGGCCCAGCCTGAAGGCCAGTTAGGGGGGGATTTGGGGTGAGTGCTTATTTGTGCCCTGGGTACCCCTGGAACTATAGCGGGGTGACTGTTACCCCAATGTTTCTATATATCTGTAACCTTGTTATGGGCTAAGGGGGCCCAGCCTGAAGGCCAGTTAGGGGGGATTTGGGGTGAGTGCTTATTTGTGCCCTGGGTACCCCTGGAACTATAGCAGGGTGACTGTTACCCCAATGTTTCTATATATCTGTAACCTTGTTATGGGCTAAGGGGGCCCAGCCTGAAGGCCAGTTAGGGGGGGATTTGGGGTGAGTGCTTATTTGTGCCCTGGGTACCCCTGGAACTATAGCGGGGTGACTGTTACCCCAGTATTTCTATATATCTGTAACCTTGTTATGGGCTAAGGGGGCCCAGCCTGAAGGCCAGTTAGGGGGGGATTTGGGGTGAGTGCTTATTTGTGCCCTGGGTACCCCTGGAACTATAGCAGGGTGACTGTTACCCCAATGTTTCTATATATCTGTAACCTTGTTATGGGCTAAGGGGGCCCAGCCTGAAGGCCAGTTAGGGGGGGATTTGGGGCGAGTGCTTATTTGTGCCCTGGGTACCCCTGGAACTATAGCAGGGTGACTGTTACCCCAATGTTTCTATATATCTGTAACCTTGTTATGGGCTAAGGGGGCCCAGCCTGAAGGCCAGTTAGGGGGAGATTTGGGGTGAGTGCTTATTTGTGCCCTGGGTACCCCTGGAACTATAGCAGGGTGACTGTTACCCCAATGTTTCTATATATCTGTAACCTTGTTATGGGCTAAGGGGGCCCAGCCTGAAGGCCAGTTAGGGGGGATTTGGGGTGAGTACTTATTTGTGCCCTGGGTACCCCTGGAACTATAGCGGGGTGACTGTTACCCCAATGTTTCTATATATCTGTAACCTTGTTATGGGCTAAGGGGGCTCAGCCTGAAGGCCAGTTAGGGGGGGATTTGGGGTGAGTGCTTATTTGTGCCCTGGGTACCCCTGGAACTATAGCAGGGTGACTGTTACCCCAATGTTTCTATATATCTGTAACCTTGTTATGGGCTAAGGGGGCCCAAGCTGAAGGCCAGTTAGGGGGGGATTTGGGGTGAGTGCTTATTTGTGCCCTGGGTACCCCTGGAACTATAGCGGGGTGACTGTTACCCCAATGTTTCTATATATCTGTAACCTTGTTATGGGCTAAGGGGGCCCAGCCTGAAGGCCAGTTAGGGAGGGGATTTGGGGTGAGTGCTTATTTGTGCCCTGGGTACCCCTGGAACTATAGCAGGGTGACTGTTACCCCAATGTTTCTATATATCTGTAACCTTGTTATGGGCTAAGGGGGCCCAGCCTGAAGGCCAGTTAGGGGGGGATTTGGGGCGAGTGCTTATTTGTGCCCTGGGTACCCCTGGAACTATAGCAGGGTGACTGTTACCCCAATGTTTCTATATATCTGTAACCTTGTTATGGGCTAAGGGGGCCCAGCCTGAAGGCCAGTTAGGGGGAGATTTGGGGTGAGTGCTTATTTGTGATAGGGAGAAATAATTCCAAATGTCCAAAAAGGTTTAAAGAACTTTTTATTTGATGAATGGTTTATACCAAAATGGTTCATTCAATGTTTTCAGCCCTGAAAGATGTGTTCAATCTCGAATAACAAATGTGCGTGTTTGTGCGCTGACGGCCGAGCTCGCTGCCAACGTCTCGTTACCACGTGTGAGACTCCCCGAGAGCGGAGACACCGGCAGACACTTAGGAGCACAATAGCCTCTGCTCTATTAGGAACATTTGTTGGAGGAAGACTTTGAGCAGAGGAAAGAATTCAGACCTCACATAAAATGATCTGATATCCAGCCGTGCCAGTGCCAGGAATAGGCCGAAATTCTGGGACAGATAAGGATAGATTAACCCTAATCCCTTCATCTTGAGTGTTCCTAGACGTGAGGGATAGCACCTGTTACAGTTTCGTCTCGCATCAATTTGTTCGGGTTTTTTGCTTCCAGATTGTTTATGAGGGTCCGAGTGAAATGGTCTTCAAGCCAATTAGAACTATATACAAATCCAGGAACGCTTAGGGAGGCCACCATAAAACTTTGCTTTAGCTGCAGCAGATTGGATTCTCATTGGGAGTTTATTGGCCATAAATGTCTATTAATGCGGGCAAAGTGATACCATTGCCTTCCCAGATGGCCATTCTCTGTAATAATAAAACAGTACCTGTACTTGATCCCAACTAAGATATAATTACCCCTTATTGGGGGCAGAACAGCCCTATTGGGTTTATTTAATGGTTAAATGATTCCCTTTTCTCTGTAATAATAAAACAGTACCTGTACTTGATCCCAACTAAGATATAATTACCCCTTATTGGGGGCAGAACAGCCCTATTGGGTTTATTTAATGGTTAAATGATTCCATTTTCTCTGTAATAATAAAACAGTACCAGTACTTGATCCCAACTAAGATATAATTACCCCTTATTGGGGGCAGAACAGCCCTATTGGGTTTATTTCATGGTTAAATGATTCCCTTTTCTCTGTAATAATAAAACAGTACCTGTACTTGATCCCAACTAAGATATAATTACCCCTTATTGGGGGCAGAACAGCCCTATTGGGTTTATGGAGATCCAAATTACGAAAAGATCCCTTATCCGGAAAACCCCAGATCCCGAGCATTCTGGATAACAGGTCCCATAACCTGTACCCGAAACCCCCCCTAAAATCATTATTTGTTTCAGATATATCGGACATCACATGACCACTGGCGGCTTTTAGAAGAGTTATTTCCGATATGTGGGACAGTCATTTCTGGAATGTGATTTAAGTGTGTAGACGGCAATATTCCCGTTACTCCTCTTCGCTCGCGGCTGTATTGAGTGACACTATCAAATGCCGACAGAGTGGAACGGACTTTCCTTTTTTATGTCTCGAAGGCCTAGGAATTGTTTTACATTGGTAGTTAATGCCGTTACTTTATCGTCCATTAGAACATTCTTTCAGGCTGGGGACTCCCCAGACACTGGAGCAAGCAAAGCCTTCATGGGAAAGGGTGGCGACTAACATAAAGCTTGATATCTGGTTTAGGAAGATTTCAATTGGTTGCTTCATTAAAGGAGAAGGAAAGGAAAACCTTTCTCACTCATGAGCCACAGGTAAAAAGGCTTGGGGAGCAACACAAGCACCATAAAAGTTCATGGAGGAGCCAAATAAGGGCTGTGATTGGCTATTAGGGGCCTCTATGCACCCTATCAGCTTACAGGGGCTTTATTTGGTAGGAAATCTTGTTTTTATTCAACCAAAACTTGCCCCTAAGTCAGGAATTTAATAATAACTCCCTGGTTTGGGGGCACTGAGAGCAACATCCAAGGGGTTGGGGAGCAACATGTTGCCCCGGAGCCACTGGTTGGGGATCACTTGATTAGGTGTAGGAATTCTACTGGGCTTCAAGCTTCAGCCAGTATCTGGTTTCCGGTGATGCCGGTTATGGTGGACCCCTTATTTTTGGTTTCTGTTCTGAATACGGAACAGAAACTTTTTAATGAGGCTTTCTAAAGGGATCCAGCATAGTAAGAAACCCAGAAGCACCTCAACAATAACAGGGTTTGCCCAAAGGTTTGACAGGGAGCCAATGAAGTGCGGACTAGCAGGTAGTCATGTGGTATCCATGGATGAGGCAAAGTCAAACTAGTCCGGATCAGAGGCCTGATGAAGCCTGGAGCCAATACGCATGGAGGATGGTGTCTCCCCCAGCCCACGCTCCCTGGTTACAGACTGCCCAGCACACTTCTTTGGCGGTCTACATTGGTGAACCGCTTTGGTTATATGTGTTTATGTACCAGACGGTTCCGGTCCTGGTAGGGCTGTACCTTTGCAAAAGTGGGGGCGGATTTGAAGTATGGGCTTATTTGGTTATTTTAAATGGTTTTAACTAAATGTTAAGGTGGCCAACACCTTCAGATCCGCTCGCTTGGCAATGTCGCCAAGCGAGTGGATCTTCTCCCGATATCTCCCACCTATGGGTGGGTGATATCAGGAGAATCCAGGCTAATTCGGTCGTTTGGCCCTGGCGCCAAACAATCGAATTATCATGATGGGTATAGGCATCAATGAGCCGATGCGGTCCCCGATCTGACTAGATTTTTTAACCTGTCCGATCGAGATCTGGCCAATTTCAGGCCAGATATCGGTCGGGCAGACCCGTCAGTAGTGCCCATACACAGCCCGATTAGCTGCTGAATCAGTCTAAGGGACCCATATCGGCAGCTAGAATCGGCCCGTGTATGGCCAGCTTTATTCCTTGTTCCAATAAAGATTGTGTTTTTATGTACAACTGAGTGTGCGGTGCTTCAGGGTCTGAAGCCACGGCTGTGGCTTGTGGTGTCTTTTTATAGGACTTGGGCTCAATTGGGCCACTGTATCAATTTGAAGAGAAATGACACGTACTTCTTGGTCCACTAAAAATTGTCTTTATTGTAGAGATCTTAAAACAAAGCAAGTCAATTGGGGCGCTGGTCACGCCGAGGTGCTTCCTGGAAAGTGAATATTCTTACATTTCTTTGGTAAAATAATTGGGGACGTCATAATATGAACATTTGCTAAAGGTTCCCGTACACCAGTGATCTCCAACCAGAGCAGAAAGGTCAGATACCATAAGGGTGGCCGTACAAGTCTATTATCCACATTCACTTGGGCTCAAATGCCCATTAACTGGGACTGTGGGAAGTGTGACTTCTCTTCCTTTCCACCAATGATGGTGGTGACTGGAGATTTCGGTCAGGAAACTCAAAAAAGGGTCCAAGAGCCTTGGGGGCCTTTGCTCTGTTATATTACAGATCTACAGGTAGTGGAAAGAATTAAACAGTGGCCTTTTCTTATCTTCTCGTGCTTTAAAATGTGCCAAAAATCATTCTCCAGTATACATATAGCTAAAATGGGTACATTAACCTTTACTGATGTTCTGTATCCTGAGCAATATCTCCCAGACCCAATTGCAATGGAACAGGTGGTTTATCTGCAGGATTCAGGAAGGAGCATCAAAGCAGGGAATAAAAACGCCTGACTGTGGAGCTCAGGATAAAGCTCGGTATAAGTCCCTTTTGACTCTCCACAAATCATATTATTTCCCAAGCAGCAGCGCTGATGAATAGATCACTAACAGAAGTGGTTTGAGTGTTAGATTGAAATCCTGAAGGGCTTTTGCGAGCCTCGCTATAGCAAATAAATGAGCCATGTATCAATGTGTCAGAAGAAGTGTAAGGTGTTTGGGTTGATTACTTTACTGCTGCCCTTGGACAGGTAATTAAGACTTCATGAGTAATGATCTGATAACAAAGAGATGGAAACTACTCGGTCATCTAAGGCTTTGAATTAAAGCTTCCAGGGCCCCACAGCAAAACCTTTTAGGGCCTCTCAATCTTTAAAAGTGATCTGTTTCTCAAAGATATAAGATCAGGACCTCATTGAGGACTCTACTTGTCCATTGTTGCTTCTGGGCCCCCCAACAGACACTGGTTCTGATTCCCCTTGTACTTGTAGGTGGTTTTGTTGTTTTCTCTGAGATCCTATATGAAACAGTTGTTCTGGAAAGCTATACAATAAACTCAATACTTTATGAGTAACCCGATTGTTTGACCCTCGGCCAAACAATCAAACTACAATGACAGGATTTGGAGCCATCAAAGTGAGGACTGCATCAGTGAGCCAATGCCGTCCCTGATCCGATGGGAAAATCAAACCTGCTTGATTGACATCTGGGCAATATTAGGCCAGATATTGGTGGGGTAGGCCCATCAGTGGTCCAAAGGACCCAAATTGGCAGCTTAAATCTGCCCATATGTGGCCAGCTTTAGGGTCAGTCTTACATAGTAAGTTGGGTTGAAAAAAGACATACGTCCATCAAGTTCAACCATAATGCCTATATATAACCCGCCTAACTACTAGTTGATCCAGAGGAAGGCAAAAAACCCCATCTGAAACCTCTCTAATTTGCCCCAGAGGGGAAAAAATTCCTTCCTGACTCCAAGATGGCAATCGGACCAGTCCCTGTATCAACTAGTACTAAGAGCTATCTCCCATAACCCCGTATTCCCTCACTTGTACTGAGAGCTATCTCCCATACCCCTGTATTCCCTCACTTGTACTGAGAGCTATCTCCCCTACCCCTGTATTCCCTCACTTGTACTGAGAGCTATCCCCCCTACCCCTGTATTCCCTCACTTGTACTGAGAGCTATCTCCCATACCCCTGTATTCCCTCACTTGTACTGAGAGCTATCTCCCCCCTATCCCCTGTATGGCTCCCCTACCCCTGTATTCCCTCACTTGTACTGAGAGCTATCTCCCCTACCCCTGTATTCCCTCACTTGTACTGAGAGCTATCCCCCCTACCCCTGTATTCCCTCACTTGTACTGAGAGCTATCTCCCCTACCCCTGTATTCCCTCACTTGTACTGAGAGCTATCTCCCCTACCCCTGTATTCCCTCACTTGTACTGAGAGCTATCTCCCATACCCCTGTATTCCCTCACTTGTACTGAGAGCTATCCCCCCTACCCCTGTATTCCCTCACTTGTACTGAGAGCTATCTCCCCTACCCCTGTATTCCCTCTCTTGTACTGAGAGCTATCCCCCATAACCCTGTATTCCCTCACTTGTACTAAGAGCTATCCCCCTACCCCTGTATTCCCTCACTTGTACTGAAGAGCTATCTCCCCTACCCCTGTATTCCCTCACTTGTACTGAGAGCTATCTCCCCTACCCCTGTATTCCCTCACTTGTACTGAGAGCTATCTCCCCTACCCCTGTATTCCCTCACTTGTACTGAGAGCTATCTCCCATACCCCTGTATTCCCTCACTTGTACTGAGAGCTATCTCCCCTACCCCTGTATTCCCTCACTTGTACTGAGAGCTATCCCCCATACCCCTGTATTCCCTCACTTGTACTGAGAGCTATCTCCCCTACCCCTGTATTCCCTCACTTGTACTGAGAGCTATCTCCCCTACCCCTGTATTCCCTCACTTGTACTGAGAGCTATCCCCCCTACCCCTGTATTCCCTCACTTGTACTGAGAGCTATCCCCCCTACCCCTGTATTCCCTCACTTGTACTGAGAGCTATCTCCCATAACCCTGTATTCCCTCACTTGTACTGAGAGCTATCTCCCATACCCCTGTATTCCCTCACTTGTACTGAGAGCTATCTCCCCTACCCCTGTATTCCCTCACTTGTACTGAGAGCTATCTCCCATACCCCTGTATTCCCTCACTTGTACTGAGAGCTATCTCCCCTACCCCTGTATTCCCTCACTTGTACTGAGAGCTATCTCCCCTACCCCTGTATTCCCTCACTTGTACTGAGAGCTATCCCCCCTACACCTGTATTCCCTCACTTGTACTGAGAGCTATCTCCCATACCCCTGTATTCCCTCACTTGTACTGAGAGCTATCTCCCATACCCCTGTATTCCCTCACTTGTACTGAGAGCTATCTCCCATAACCCTGTATTCCCTCACTTGCTAAGAATCCATCCAGCCCCTTCTTAAAGTTATATAATGTATCAGCCAGTACGACTGATTCGGGGAGGGAATTCCAGAACTTCATAGCTCTCACTGTAAAAAATCCTTTCCGAATGTTTAAATGGAACCTCCCTTCTTCTAAACAAAGTGGGTGCCCTCGTGTCCGTTGGAAGGACCTACTGGTAAATAAAACATTAGAGAGGTTATTATATGATCCCTTTATATATTTATACATAGTTATCATGTCACCTCTTAAGCGCCTCTTCTCCAGTGTAAACAGACCCAACTGGGCCAGTCTTTCTTCATAACTGAGACTTTCCATACCCTTTACCAGCTTAGTTGCCCTTCTCTGGACCCTCTCTAACTCAATAATGTCCCGTTTGAGCACTGGAGACCAAAACTGAACAGCATATTCTAGATGGGGCCTTACCAGCGCTCTGTAAAGGGGAAGAATAACTCCCTCCTCCCGTGAATCTATACCCCTTTTAATACAGCTCAAAACCTTGTTTGCCCTTGCAGCTGCTGCCTGGCATTGCTTGCTACAGCCAAGTTTATTATCTACAAGGACTCCAAGCTCCTTCTCCATTATGGATTTGCCTAGTGCAGTCCCATTAAGGGTATACGGGGCTGCATATTTTTACATCCCAGGTGCATGACCTTACATTTATCCACATTAATTCTCATCTGCCACTTAGCTGCCCAGATTGCCAGTTGGTCAAGATCCTGCTGCAGGGATGTCACATCCTGGATAGAATTGACTGGTCTGCAGAGTTTTGTGTCATCTGCAAACACTGATACATTACTCATAATACCCTCCCCTAAGTCATTTATGAACAAATTAAACAAAAGTGGATCCAGTACAGAACCCTGAGGGACCCCACTGAGAACCTTATTCCAAGTAGAGAATGTACCATTAACGACCCCCCTCTGTACCCAATTCTGTAGCCAGTTTTCTATCCATGTGCAAACGGCTTCACTAAGACCAATAGACCTTAGCTTAGAAAGCAGTCGTTTGTGGGGAACGGTATCAAATGCTTTGGCAAAATCCAAATAGATGATATCTACTGCATCCCCACTGTCCAGCTTCTTACTTACCTCATCATAAAAAGCAATTAAATTGGTCTGACATGACCTGTCCTTCATAAAGCCATGCTGATTACTGCTCATAATGCCATTCTCCACTACATAATTTTGAATGTGATCCCTTAACAAGCCTTCAAATAACTTGCCCACCACGGATGTCAGACTTACAGGCCTATAATTGCCAGGCTGAGATCTTATTCCCTTTTTAAATATGGGAATGACATTCGCCTTCTTCCAATCCCTAGGTACCATACCTAGTCAGAATTGATATTAATGGGTTTAATAATCATCATGTGATTTTGCACTCCTCTGGTTCCTTCTATTGACCTGTGCTCTGGTGTTGCACCGATGAGTGCATTGACCTTCATAAAATTGAGCCTACTGTCAGTGTCGGACTGGGACCAGGGGCCCACCAGGAAACCTTAGACCATGGGCCCCACTCTCCAACCTATTTTTAATCCTTTCCTCACTCAACCACTTTTCATTCTCCAAGTCTCTTTTATTTACATGCCAGCGTTTATCCTTCCATCTATTTTTCCCCTTTGTTCCTATACAGAAATAGGGAATGATTATGAAGTAGGCAAATGGCTAGGAGCAGGAGGGCTCACTGACACCTGGGCCCACCGGGAGTTTTCCTGGTATCCTGGTGGGCCAGTCCGACACTACCTACTTTATGTGAATGTTATAGGGACCTTAGATTGTAAACCCCACTCCAAAGGCTTATGGGATGTCGAATTTTTATAACAGGCCCTCATAAACACATTGGCTATAAATAAAAATGGGTATTAAAAGAAGACATAAGAGATAGGATCAGTAACGTGAGGGTCGGGAAGTTATTCTATTGCTTAATGAGGAGCCATGACCAAGGTTTCAAGCTGTTTCCCTCTTAGTCAATAAGAGCAAAAGGCTTTTGGCATCTGAGATTGAATGTTGCTGATTGAAGATGTGGGAGGCTGGAAGGCTAGTTAATGATATTCTGAAGCCTCCATGCCTGCCCACCGTTGGTCCTCCTGAAGCTCTTCTTGCACAATCAAGGGCAAGTGACCCAAGGATTGTAGGACAATCGTGTTCCAGTAATTACACAGCAAATGCTTTGTTAAGATAAAAATAAGCCAAACATATTTGTAACACCAGCATTGCTCTTCACACCAGGAACCATTTCCCTGCCACCTTCTCCTCTCCGGTGGGACTTGCCTTTGTCTTTGCCTCCATCGTATTTTATACCAGGCGCCCTTGCAAATACGGCATCAATAATTCCACAAGATACATTTGCCGATAAACTTTAAGGTGATGGGAATCGCTCCCGGCGACTTTTCCCTTTTAATCCATGCAAATAGCAGTCGGGCTTTGCAGACTGTAACCAGGCATTTAGGACATTAAATTTTAAAAATGAAAGTACACAGTGGGTGTTTGTTTCCGTCAGTGTACACGCACTAAAGATGTCAGATAAATATGCCTGCTCTCCGTCCGTATATCCAGCATTACATATAAAAAAATGTGCCAGGCGTACATGATAGAAGACTACACAGGTTCTATGTTCTAGCACATTGTGGCATTTATGGCGGTGTCCTCAGATGATCTGATCTGACCACAGCCCAGCTGAATGCTTTTTATTATGAGCTATACGTGTTGGGATCCTGGGCTGCTTATTGGCCGGCTTGTGGAACAGCAAGCAAACTCCTGATCCGCGTTCAGATGATAACCCGGGCCTGGCTTGCTTGCTTGTTTGCTATGGCTACCAGAACTCTTTGGGGAAATAAGTCATCAATAAGAGATCCGGGCCTGGGAATTCATGGTTAATTTGCAATGTGCAGGTTATGTGCAAGAGCACTTGCTAAATACCGAGCTCGAATTCAGTATATGAGTCTGTAGATAAATAGGAGTTTATCCCTTAACAAGACTCAGGATTGGGACCCTGCATTCCCTTAGCAATCCAAAAAGGGAGTTCCACGCACCAGTCGGCCAAAAGGATGTTCATAAAAACATGTACTTTATGTTTCATCGCACTTAATCATAGGCACTTAATTACTGGCACTGCATTCCCTTAGTAGTGCAATCTCTGGCTCCCTAGCACTGCTACAATTGGAGTAAATGATAACTAAACGGTTAAAATTCACTGTTGGAAAACATAAAAAGAAAGAAAGAGAAAGGGAAGGAGAAGCAGAGAAAGAAAGAAGCTTTATCACCTTCCAGTAGGGGACAAAGCTGTGAGATACAGTTTCATATTTATTGTGCGGAGACAGAAGCTTCCTCCAGGGGGCTCTAGACCAAACCATGAGCATCCTAAAGCAGGACAAACACACACAGGTAATCCAATTGGGTCACAGGTAGTGTAGCTATACTCTTCGACAGTGTTGGACTGGGGTACCAGGGGTCCACCAGGAAACCTTAGATTGTGGGATCAGTCTCCAAAAATGTTTTCCTCCTTCTTTATTCTCTCAATCACTTTTCTAATACATATTATTATTATCTGTCCTTCCTACTATTTCTTTTCTTTGTTCTCATATAAAAATAAGGAATGACCACGGAATAGGCAATGGCTGGGCGAGCAGGAGGGTGCACTGACACCGGGTCCCCCCTGGGAGTTTTCCTAGTATCTTGGTGGGCCAGTCCGACACTTGGAAAGAAAAGCAGCAGTGGCTGAATTGGTTGGACATACAGAATTGAAGAGGAAGGTTCTTACTTGATAATGCCCTCCCATTGCCAGTACAATCCAACTGAGGGCACTGCACGGAGAGTAATGGCCTAAAACAACACAATTGGCCAACTATCTTGTGTGTGGCTAGTAAATGATAAATAAATGGTTAAAATTGGCTGTTAGAAAACATAAAGAGAGAGAAAGAGAAAGGAAAGGAGAAGCAAGGAAAGTAAGAAGCTTTATCACCTTCCAGTAGGGGACAAAGCTGTGAGATACAGTTTCATATTTATTGTGCAGAGACAGAAGCTTCCTCCAGGGGGCTCTAGACCAAACCATGAGCACCCTAAAGCAGGACAAACACACACAGGTAATCCAATTGGGTCACAGGTAGTGTAGCTATACTCTTCAAAAGTGTCAGACTGGGGTACCAGGGGCCCCCCAGAAAACCCTAGACTGTGGGATCAGTTTTCCTTCTTTCTTCACTCACATTCTTTATTTTCTCAATCACTTTTCCATACATATTATTATTATCTGTCCTTCCTACTATTTTTTTTTATCGCTGGCTGAGCAGGAGAGTGCACTGACACTGGTCCCCCTGGGTATTTTACTAGTATCTTGGTGGGCCAGTCCGATACTTGGATAGAAAAGCAGCAGTGGTTGAATTGGTTGGACATACAGAATCGAGGAGGATAATGCCCTTCTATTGCCAGTACAATCCAACTGAGGGCACTGCACGGGGAGTAATGGCCTAAACCAACACTCTTGGCCAACTATCTTGCCCTGTGTGTGGCTAGCATTGCCTTCATGCTCAGAAACCAGCACAGAGATTCTTGAACCAAATGGGTGGCATTTAGCACAATGACTTCAACGATGAAGGCTAATAGTCTATCCATATAAATAGCCAAATCTCGCTAAGATCCAACCATATGACTAAAATACTAGTCGTAAGGCCTCCTGAATTCTAGTTAAAGCCATACCATGCCTCTACATAGAATCACCAGTGTAGGTAATGCTTATTGGTAGGTGGCTGCTATCAGTAAGGGGCTATATGGCAGCCCATTGCATAACATAATAGGGCTCTGGTTGGACTTATGGGTGCATTTTATGTTGCAGTTTCCATGATACAGAAATGAAAGAAATTGATATTTATAAATCCCCAACATACGTAGGGATGGGAGAAGCATGAACTTATATCACAATACAAACCATGGTGTTATAAGGATAAAGGGCATTGCTTGCCAGGGACAATAATACCATAAAACTCAGCTTTGCTTTATTTATTATTATTTGCAGATTTATTAAACTATTATGAAAAGGCCCGGGATATATATTCACTTTGTAATCCCCCATATCCATGGGCCCGCAGAGACCGAGCTCCTTCTTATCCCCAGTATTACATGTAGGGGTGCAACGCTAGCCCCCAGAAGGAGTCGAACACGGGGATAACAATGGCTCATACCAACAAGATACAGATCTCTGCTGGGAACCTGGATTTATACCTCGTTAATATTAATCACCTTGTATTTATGATGCTCCGCTGTAAATGGCAAAGGGATTACAAGCAAAAACGCAGAGTTTAGCATGGGATATACCATATTAGTTTTGGGGGGGGGAGATACACGAGGCAGAAGGGGATGGGATTTCTCTATGCATTGAATTCTTTCTTTAATAATCCATGTAAGGATTCACAGTGCCCTTTGGATTTCCGCTTGCTTTATTAGAGGCAAAATATCCTCATATAAAATAACCCCCCCCCCCCAATAATCCAATGTATCTACAGCACAGCAGGGCTGCATGGATTTATGGAGTGTAAAATCCAATTTTAATAAAATAATACATTTTAGAAATACCGTGCATTTTTGGTATTAAAGGCACAGCGTCCATAAAATGCTCACTATAGACCATACTGTATAATGGTATGGCTCATTATGTGGGGGGAACGTTCCTTCTGCAATGGTATAGGGGTGGGAGCTGCCATTGTGCAGTAAAAGAGCAAATTGTGCTTTAGTGTTTACTTTTGTGCCTAGCGGGAAGGGAAGCGAGGCCAAGGGGAGTGCAGACACAAAACGGTAGGATTTTATCATTTAATCCGGGCGGCAGTTTTCGTGCCAGACCATGGCGCGGGCCTATAATAATCTTCTGTTTTGTGTACAGTAGAAGAGCTGATAGAAACAGTATGAACTCCATTGGAAAGTTCCAATAAAAACAGGCACTATAAATAGCTAATATTCCAGACTTGGTGGTGGTGTTCCCAGCAAGAACAGCTTCTGTAGGGAGGTGTAGCCTTAACCCGTGGCTTATTACTGATATATATCCAGTACCCACCTCTCATTGGAGCCATAGATGAGGAAAAAGCCTCTCCTACACCTTCTTTGAAAGGAGCACCACCTGCAGGACAAGGACAGGCAGCACAGGGTCAAGGACAGGCAGCACAGGGTCAAGGGCAGCCAGCACAGGGTCAAGGGCAGGCAGCACAGTGTCAAGGGCAGGAAGCAATGGGTCAAGGGCAGGCAGCACAGGGTTAAGGACAGGCAGCATAGGGTCAAAGGCAGGCAGCACAGGGTTAAGGACAGGCAGTATAGGGTCAAGGGCAGGCAGCACAGGGTTAAGGACAGGCAGTATAGGGTCAAGGGCAGGCAGCACAGGGTTAAAGACAGGCAGCTTAGGGTCAAGGGCAGGCAGCAGAGGGTTATGGACAGGCAGTATAGGGTCAAGGGCAGGCAGCACAGGGTTAAGGACAGGCAGCATAGGGTCAAGGGCAGGCAGCACAGGGTTAAGGACAGGCAGCATAGGGTCAAGGGCAGGTAGCACAGGGTTAAGGACAGGCAGTATAGGGTCAAGGGCAGGCAGCACAGGGTTAAAGACAGGCAGCATAGGGTCAAGCGTAGGCAGCACAGGGTCAAGGGTGGGTAGCACAGGGTGAAGGGCAGGCAGCACAGGGTCAAGGGTGGGTAGCACAGGGTGAAGGGCAGGCAGCACAGGGTGAAGGGCAGGCAGCACAGGTTTAAAATCAGAAGGCCAGGCCAAGGATTAGGGCAAGCCCCCTATTGTCCTTACTGATAATGAGCTAAACAGTGCACAACAGGTCTCCAGAGAATTCTGGGGTCATCCTTGCAACCCCCATGTGGGTATGGGCTTCGGTGCAGTCCTAGTCCATCTGACATGGGATCATCATTAAGGGTTATCGTCAGTGACAATCTAGTTATCTCAGTAGGTTCCAGCACTGATGGATGAACCTGGAACCACACTGGCTTTCACTTCTACATAATGACCCAACTAGGTCATGGAATAGTCTACTGATTGCAATTTGGTTGCCTTTGTATGGTCAGATTGTACTAATAGTTGCAGCTGACAATTGCACTCAACAACTGAAGGGCTTCTGGTCGGTGAACTTTGATATGACTGCAGCCATCTTGCCTTTCTGTTACCATGTTGGTCTGATACACACACTGACCCCCCAGGGCCACACTATATGCAGGACCCCAAGGAGTTGTGAAGCTTGTGGAGAAGTCATCATCCAACAAGTGACTGTCTACGGGTCAGTGGCTGTGGCTAATAGCATAGAACAGGGCTATGCAACTGGATACCAGGGGGTCCAATGGGACCCACCAGGGGATATTTAGACTTTCAATGAGAGGTCTCCATGACTCAATGAGAGGTCTCCATGACTCAATGAGAGGTCTCCATGACTCAATGAGAGGTATCCGAGAGGTGAGTCAAACCCCGACTCTTCTCAGTGAAGGCCAGAAACCTGATTATGATTTTGCAAATCCCAAATGAAGTTGTTTGCTCACCTCTATGTACAGAATATTAAATCTCGCCGTTTGCCGTAAGAAGTGGTTACGCTAAAACATCGTAGGCTCATTTCGCAGGGAGTTTGATGATTTCCAGATGTCCAACTGTTACCGAGTCTTATTGAAGCCAGACTCGGCCAGCGGAACCTCTCCTAGGAACAGGGAATTAATAAGGGAATATCTTGTTTGCACTGAGTATATACACGGCCGGCTGAAGTGTATCCATTTGATTACATCACTAATTATTTCCTGATGTCTCACTATAAAGAGAGAAAGTAGGGTTAAAATGACCCATGATGCACCCACAGCTCTTTAACCATGATGGACTCTCTATGAGCTGCTCACAATTGTTTGTTATTCTATTCTGTCACCCTAACGGGGAGTTATAGTTCTGCCAACTGACGCTCCCTCTCTTGCCTTGTCGGTTGTGTGTGTACATTATCTTTTGTGGTCATGCAGTGTTAGGGGGGGATTTGGGGTGAGTGCTTATTTGTGCCCTGGGTACCCCTGGAACTATAGCAGGGTGACTGTTACCCCAATGTTTCTATATATCTGTAACCTTGTTATGGGCTAAGGGGGCCCAGCCTGAAGGCCAGTTAGGGGGGGATTTGGGGTGAGTGCTTATTTGTGCCCTGGGTACCCCTGGAACTATAGCGGGGTGACTGTTACCCCAATGTTTCTATATATCTGTAACCTTGTTATGGGCTAAGGGGGCCCAGCCTGAAGGCCAGTTAGGGGGGGATTTGGGGTGAGTGCTTATTTGTGCCCTGGGTACCCCTGGAACTATAGCGGGGTGACTGTTACCCCAATGTTTCTATATATCTGTAACCTTGTTATGGGCTAAGGGGGCCCAGCCTGAAGGCCAGTTAGGGGGGGATTTGGGGTGAGTGCTTATTTGTGCCCTGGGTACCCCTGGAACTATAGCGGGGTGACTGTTACCCCAATGTTTCTATATATCTGTAACCTTGTTATGGGCTAAGGGGGCCCAGTCTGAAGGCCAGTTAGGGGGGGATTTGGGGTGAGTGCTTATTTGTGCCCTGGGTACCCCTGGAACAATAGCGGGGTGACTGTTACCCCAATGTTTCTATATATCTGTAACCTTGTTATGGGCTAAGGGGGCCCAGCCTGAAGGCCAGTTAGGGGGGGATTTGGGGTGAGTGGTTATTTGTGCCCTGGGTACCCCTGGAACTATAGCAGGGTGACTGTTTGCTTATGTATTTAACACTAGTAAGGGTAAAGACAACACAGGATAAAAGCTGGAAAGTCGGACCTGGTGGGAATATTCAACGCTAAATGAAGGTTTTTATAATAGCAGAGACTCAAGGGGGGGAGGTTAATGAGCCGCTCGCTTTGTTAATTTACTGAAGGGGGAGAACCAGTAAATGAGAACAAATTGATTCTCTTGTTATCTCAGCCAATACAGGCCCCAAATCTCTAATCACAATGATTAACCCCAGACTGATGCTCGTTCAAACAGGCTCAGCCAATTCATACAGCTTGATTCATTTCTTACTGACTGCATTCTGTCTCCTAGATAAAAAGTATATGTCATTAGAGAGATGGGATCAACTACTCCTCGTGAGTAAATCAGACACATTCCAAAAAAAGAATCTTACTGATATCTGATTGGGGGTCACCAAGGCCAGAACATATATAGCCTGTACAGAGAGATACCATAAAACTATGGCACATAGGGATTCCCCTGTACTAAGCACAATTCAGCAGGAACAGACCCCTAAGCTTGCTCATAGCCTGTACAGAGAGATACCATAAAACTATGGCACATAGGGATTCCCCTGTACTAAGCACAATTCAGCAGGAACAGACCCCTAAGTTTGCCCATAGCCTGTACAGAGAGATACCATAAAACTATGGCACATAGGGATTCCCCTGTACTAAGCACAATTCAGCAGGAACAGCCCCCTAAGTTTGCTCATAGCCTGTACAGAGAGATACCATAAAACTATGGCACATAGGGATTCCCCTGTACTAAGCACAATTCAGCAGGAACAGTCCCCTAAGTTTGCTCATAGCCTGTACAGAGAGATACCATAAAACTATGGCACATAGGGATTCCCCTGTACTAAGCACAATTCAGCAGGAACAGCCCCCTAAGTTTGCTCATAGCCTGTACAGAGAGATACCATAAAACTATGGCACATAGGGATTCCCCTGTACTAAGCACAATTCAGCAGGAACAGCCCCCTAAGTTTGCTCATAGCCTGTACAGAGAGATACCATAAAACTATGGCACATAGGGATTCCCCTGTACTAAGCCCAATTCAGCAGGAACAGCCCCCTAAGTTTGCTCATAGCCTGTACAGAGAGATACCATAAAACTATGGCAGCATAGGGATTCCCCTGTACTAAGCACAGTCTCACATTGGAAGGTATAACAGCCCTTTAATAGAATGTTGTGTATACAGAGCAACCTGTTAAACAGATTTTATTCCCAGCATTTCAGGCCATTTTCTCTGCTGCTTTTGCAGAAATCCTGAAGCCAAAAAGCCAACCTGTCAGTTCTCTCTCAGGTATTTAGAGGGCTCAGTGTACCGGTAAAAAGCCGTGTTAATATTATTACATTAAGCCGCCTTTCCTTAATGAAATTTGGGACGCTGGGGGCGTCTAATCTGTTTGTCACATTCTCTTATTTCCACTTTTCCGGTTGCCCCGAGCTCCAGGCCCCATTAGGGGAGCCACACTGACTACACAGGCCGCTCAGTACCTAAACATGGGATTCCGACGGGCATGGATACTGCAGTGTGCCGGCGCTGACCCCCCCCGCCTCAAGCCTTTTGCTTCTAAACAAAATATTCTCACCTATAAGTAGTCATTTACAATGGTTTGGCCCCACGTTGAGCGCCAAAATGAGATGGAAAATGCAGCGATCCATTAATGCACTGTAATAATAAAAACATAGAATGGAAGTTTTTATTTTAATAAAAGCAAAGTATATTTTCAATAGATGCTCATAACCAGTCTCTCGGAATTAGGTGCCACTAGCTGGTGATGCCATTCTTTGATTCTGATGGGCACGTTGGTACTGAACCTAGAACCAATCCCAATGGGACACTACAGTACTAAGGGCCGCCCCCTGGGATCATAGGAGTCACAGTGCACACAAACAAGCCAAGGCAACCATACATGCTAGGCCCCATCAGCCAATGAATGGGCAGAGTTCTGCCTTTTGCTCCCACACTATTTCCTGTTACAGTTAAAGCTGCATCACTTCCTGTCAGCTGATCTCTGAGGGAGCACACAGCCCATCACTAAATGGCGGCTCAAGGGAAAGGATTTAAAAGGGCAATATTTACTGATATATATATTCCAGTTCTTTAATAGGTCCCTTAACATAATATAAACTATCTGTCTACGTATTCATTCTGGGGGTGTAGTTTCCCTTTAACTGATATAACTATCCATAGCTCTAACTCGCTATCCCCCGAGGATGGGGGTTATAAATTGCAGGTAGCAACTCTCTAACCCTGAAGTATAATTAATTACAATTTATTGCCAGCAGTAAATCACTTTTTATGATGCCAGATGTTGTTGGCCGTCCTTAATAATGCAACTCCATCATTATAGCTCTTATATTGCTCTCTGTGCAGCAAAGCTACAGATACAGTCTGTCCCACTGATAACGACAATGAGGTCTATTGATTTCTGTGCAGGTTTACTACAGTGTAGGAGACAACACGGTTGTGTTTATTAATATGTGTGGGAGCTGCCATACAAATAAATCAATATTAATGTGAATCAGCTTCCAGAGAATGCAAAGGCACCAATGAAACGACTAGGTGTCCAAGAACCGATCCGGGGACACTTTACAGACATAAAACCCATAAACCAATCCAATTACTGGAATTATTTTTAGGACTAGGCCTGGAGTTCCTGAACGTTGAGGGTGTCCACCTTGGGCGGGGCTAAAATAGTGGTGGGGGGGGGCTCGGACTGAAGGCCAGTTAGAGTGGGGTTTGGGGAAAATGCCTGTTGGATTTCTTAGATACTCCTGAAAGCCTAGATAGAAGGTCTGTTAAACTGGTGGTCCACCTTTTAGTATGATATACAGTGGCCTAAGCAACTTTTCAATTTGTCTTCATTACTTGAAATTATTATTATAATTTGACTTCTTCTTCTGACTCTTCCCAGCTTTCAAATGGGGGTCTTTGGGGTGACCAATTATTTGCTGGCCTAGATGACTGAATGGCTGAAACACCAATGGTTTCCTATATCTGTAACCTTGTTATGATCTAAGGTGCTCGCAACAATAAAGTCAGGCAACCACTAGGCTAGAACAATCTGTAACTAGTTAGTGCTTTGGAACATTCTTAGGCCTAGACCAGCTTGTAGCCAGTCAGATCATTGGACCATTCCTAGGGCTAGACCAACTTCTTTCCAGGAAGAGCACTGGAACATTCTTATGAACAGACCAGCCTGTATCCAATCAGAGCACTAGAACATTCCTAGGGCTATACCAATCTGTAACCAATCAGAGCACTAGAACATTCCTTGGGCTATACCAATCTGTAACCAATCAGAGCACTAGAACATTCCTAGGGCTATACCAATCTGTAGCCAATCAGAGCACTAGAACATTCTTAGGGCTATACCAATCTGTAGCCAATCAGAGCACTAGAACATTCTTAGGGCTATACCAATCTGTAGCCAATCAGAGCACTAGAACATTCTTAGGGCTATACCAATCTGTAGCCAATCAGAGCACTAGAACATTCTTAGGGCTATACCAATCTGTAGCCAATCAGAGCACTAGAACATTCTTAGGGCTATACCAATCTGTAGGCAATGAGAACACTAGAACATTCTTAGGGCTATACCAATCTGTAGCCAATCAGAGCACTAGAACATTCTTAGGGCTATACCAATCTGTAGCCAATCAGAGCACTTGAACATTCTTAGGGCTATACCTATCTGTAGCCAATCAGAGCACTAGAACATTCTTAGGGCTATACCAATCTGTAGCCAATCAGAGCACTTGAACATTCTTAGGGCTATACCTATCTGTAGCCAATCAGAGCACTAGAACATTCCTAGGGCTATACCAATCTGTAGCCAATCAGAGCACTAGAACATTCTTAGGGCTATACCAATCTGTAGCCAATCAGAGCACTAGAACATTCTTAGGGCTATACCAATCTGTAGCCAATCAGAGCACTAGAACATTCCTAGGGCTATACCAATCTGTAGCCAATCAGAGCACTAGAACATTCTTAGGGCTATACCAATCTGTAGGCAATGAGAACACTAGAACATTCTTAGGGCTATACCAATCTGTAGCCAATCAGAGCACTAGAACATTCCTAGGGCTATACCAATCTGTAGCCAATCAGAGCACTAGAACATTCCTAGGGCTATACCAATCTGTAGCCAATCAGAGCACTAGAACATTCTTAGGGCTATACCAATCTGTAGCCAATCAGAGCACTAGAACATTCTTAGGGCTATACCAATCTGTAGCCAATCAGAGCACTAGAACATTCTTAGGGCTATACCAATCTGTAGCCAATCAGAGCACTAGAACATTCTTAGGGCTATACCAATCTGTAGGCAATGAGAACACTAGAACATTCTTAGGGCTATACCAATCTGTAGCCAATCAGAGCACTAGAACATTCTTAGGGCTATACCAATCTGTAGCCAATCAGAGCACTTGAACATTCTTAGGGCTATACCTATCTGTAGCCAATCAGAGCACTAGAACATTCTTAGGGCTATACCAATCTGTAGCCAATCAGAGCACTTGAACATTCTTAGGGCTATACCTATCTGTAGCCAATCAGAGCACTAGAACATTCCTAGGGCTATACCAATCTGTAGCCAATCAGAGCACTAGAACATTCTTAGGGCTATACCAATCTGTAGCCAATCAGAGCACTAGAACATTCTTAGGGCTATACCAATCTGTAGCCAATCAGAGCACTAGAACATTCCTAGGGCTATACCAATCTGTAGCCAATCAGAGCACTAGAACATTCTTAGGGCTATACCAATCTGTAGGCAATGAGAACACTAGAACATTCTTAGGGCTATACCAATCTGTAGCCAATCAGAGCACTAGAACATTCCTAGGGCTATACCAATCTGTAGCCAATCAGAGCACTAGAACATTCTTAGGGCTATACCAATCTGTAGCCAATCAGAGCACTAGAACATTCTTAGGGCTATACCAATCTGTAGCCAATCAGAGCACTAGAACATTCTTAGGGCTATACCAATCTGTAGCCAATCAGAGCACTAGAACATTCTTAGGGCTATACCAATCTGTAGCCAATGAGAACACTGGAGTAATCTAAGGATGAAGACAAATGGGGTGATTAGCTGGCGTGATTTTTAAAACCAGCGACCAGTGATGAATTCCAAATGTACAAGTCGCCATGAGTGAAATATACCGCACAGGACAAATGGCCATTGTTATAGCCATGGTATTAGTTGCTGTGGCTGGATTTTTAAAAATCGCGCCAACTAATCGCCCCATTTGTCTTCGCCCTTTAGGTTAGAACAACCCATAGCCAGAACATTCCTAGGGCTATACCAATCTGTAGCCAATGAGAACACTGGAACGTTCTAAGGGCGAAAACGATTGGACAATGGGCAAATTTCATTGCTAAGGACGAAAATGTACAAATTTGCCCAATCAATTTTCTGATGGCGGATGAAAAATCGCTAGATGTGCGATCGTTCGGTGCCCACTAACCTTATGATAATTTGAAGGGATTGTTGGATTGCACAGACATTGGTCGTTAGGGAGAGAAAAATCTAAACATGTATGGCCAGCTTTAGACCAACCTGTATCCAATCAGAGCACTGGAGAAATCTTAGGGCTAGATCACCCGTAGCCTATCAGAGCACTGGAGAAATCTTAGGGCTAGATCACCCCCAGCCTATCAGAGCACTGGAGTAATCTTAGGGCTAGATCACCCGCAGCCTATCAGAGCACTGGAGTAATCTTAGGGCTAGATCACCCATAGCCTATCAGAGCACTAGAGAAATCTTAGGGCTAGATCACCCGCAGCCTATCAGAGCACTGGAGTAATCTTAGGGCTAGATCACCCTTAGCCTATCAGAGCACTAGAGAAATCTTGGGGCTAGATTACCTGCAGCCTATCAGAGCACTGGAGAAATCTTAGGGCTAGATCACCCTTAGCCTATCAGAGCACTAGAGAAATCTTAGGGCTAGATCACCCTTAGCCTATCAGAGCACTAGAGAAATCTTAGGGCTAGATCACCCTTAGCCTATCAGAGCACTAGAGAAATCTTGGGGCTAGATCACCCGCAGCCTATCAGAGCACTGGAGTAATCTTAGGGCTAGATCACCCGTAGCCTATCAGAGCACTAGAGAAATCTTAGGGCTAGATCACCCGCAGCCTATCAGAGCAATGGAGTAATCTTAGGGCTAGATCACCCTTAGCCTATCAGAGCACTAGAGAAATCTTGGGGCTAGATCACCCTTAGCCTATCAGAGCACTAGAGAAATCTTAGGGCTAGATCACCCGCAGCCTATCAGAGCACTGGAGTAATCTTAGGGCTAGATCACCCGCAGCCTATCAGAGCACTGGAGAAATCTTGGGGCTAGATCACCCCCAGCCTATCAGCACAGAGAACATTCATAAAACTAAACCAACCTGTAGAAAATGAGACCAGTGGAATAGTCTTGGGGCTAAGCCAACCTGTAGCCACTCACCGGCCTAAACCAAAATGCAGCCAAGGCACCGGCTTTGTGTCCCCACTCCCTGCACTCCAGGAATCCAACGGAACCACAAATCTCAGTGCAATGATGTTTCTTTTGTAAGTCCAAGTGCATTAATTAACAACTAATCAGCAATTAGCTGTAACCTGCTTGGCACAGTTAGAAAATACTGTAATGGGTTGCCATGGGCAGCAGTGCAGGGGCGCTGGCACAAGTATAATAGGGCTACGTTCCATATAATGGGGGTACACCTACTCATTCCTTTACCCTACAGATGCCGAGAGGCTGAGTTGGCCATTTTTTTTGCTTCTCTTTCACGGCAGTAGTGCTTTGTGCCGTTGGGCACCTTGACGTCAGAGCTGTCCCTTGTCACGACCACATCTGAAGCGTTGCCCCACGTTGTGCCGTGAATCGGTGCATTAATCATGACACCGGGATTTGGGATGCTGACAGATACCTGTGGTCTGTTCTGAGCTAGCAAAGGCCCGACCTCAGCAGAAGCAGAATCCCGCGCGGTGATAATGTGAGCCAACACCGGCCAAACTCAATATTAGCCCAGCACCCCCTCACCCACCGCATACACTCATCATCTGTGCCAGGGTCGGCCTCCTGTAGGACCCCCAAGCTTAGCCATTGACTTGGGGAGACATCTGCTCCTATAAACAGATGGCCACAGGCAGACAAATTGCCCACAATGCCGCGTTTGATTCCCCTCCCCGTGCCCCTCACCAGAAAGCTGCCCCCTCCCGTGCTTCTAACCAGAAAGCCTGACTTTCTGAAGCTTAAAAATAGCCGCGGAGAAGCGGCGACTTGGAAACCCGGTGTTTACTGGGGCCTCCGAGCTTCTTGTTTTGTTTTCGTGGTTTAACCAAATATTTTGTCTATCTGGATATAGACGATGGGTTAATGAGCGCCGCGGATAAATAGACAGACATAAAAATAACTGCGGTGCAAAGGAAACTATCATTTCAGGCCGCAAAATCAAATTTAGCTGAAAGTTTAAAGCTTTCCCCCAAATCAGACACTGCCATTCCTTTATAACTTTGATCTCTTGGCTTCTGAATACATAACGGATGGGGGTACAGTGCGGGTGCCCAGATCATTCCATCTCGGTGTATTTATTATTTATGTTGCACCCTTGATCCTTGAGGTCTTTGGGGCCGGAATATGCCATGGTGTAACTACCAGGGGCGCAGGGGGGTAGGAAACACTACAGATTAAAGATTGAAGGTTTTTGTGCATCCAAGACCCCCCTGAACCCCACCGGACACCATGGAAGCACGCACAGACACCTTTAAAGGGCAACTTACTAAAAAATCTGGGCTCACTGGCAGATCCAGGTACAAGTGCGAAGGGTTTATGACTGTATGACTGTATGAATGGGAGGGCGGCCATTATTGCAGTTCTGAGCCGTTGGGTTTTGGATGCGTAACAGATTTATGTTCCGTGCCAGGGAAATGAGCTGAAAGAGCCACCGGGGGAATTTATACAAGAACAACCAAAGCGCTCAGTAAATAAAAGGCTTAGATTGTCAGTTTCATTGTTATCCTTGATTTAGTTCCAACCTATGCCTCAGCGTCGCACAGAGAATTCGCATCGGCCTCTGCCTCGGAGCTGCCATACAGCCCTGACGTATGTAATTGGGCCTACACCGGATACCATAATAGGACCTGGTAACATGTAACATGCTTGGCCGCTGTGACTAACAAAATGCTATTTGTACACACCCATGGGGCTAGCCATATTCTTCATTTCCCAGGGTGCCACAGCCATGTGACCTGTGCTCTGATAAACTTCACTCACACTTTACTGCTGTGCTGCAAGTTGGAGTGATATCCCCCCCCCTCACCCCCAGCAGCCGATCAGCAGAACAATGGGAAGGGAGCAAGATAGCAGCTCCCAGTAGGTATCAGAATAGCACTCAATAGTAAGAAATCCAAGTCCGGCTTGGGACTCCTCCAGTTACATGGGAGTAGGAGAAACAATAGGTTAGCTGAAAGCAGTTCTAATGTGTAGCGCTGGCTCCTTCTGAAAGCAAGGCTAACCAAGGGTAACCAGTCTATATTTGCTTTTCCTGATTGAATATTATTAAAAGCAACAGGCACCCTCGTCCCTAAAATTTAATTTGCTGATTTTCTCCCTTTATGTTTCTGCCCACGGCTCCATTACCTGCAATGCCTTGCCTGCTGCTTCACGGTTCTGTTCATTAGCTGGCTTCTGCTACATTGTTTCAGTGGTCAGAACCTGCAGTGTAGGATAGCGAAGACTATTTGAAGACTTTGCTAATGCGATCCCATATACATATGCACCGTCTATTCATACATATTGGTTACTGAATATATAGGGGAGGCTAGATAACTAGATATTCTACATAAATGGTGCTATTGAAGAAATAGAAATTTTCCCAGAGATCTGTAGCCCGTTCTCCCACCCCAGCGCATTCCAGCCAAACGAACAATCACAGAACCTTCTCTGAGGAAGAAGAACGTGGATCCTCTTACGGAACAATCATGTAGTGTCTTCACCCCAGCAACCAGAGTCATAAGACAAATAAAAAACCCAGGTCACAATGAGTGTGAGGGACAATAGTGGGAGCAGGGTCTGCCTACTACTACGGCGTGTACAAAAATATATTCTTTACAGGAGAACTAAACCTCACCAAATATGCTAGAAATGCTACATTTTAATGTATCCCATGGGCTCTTCACAGGCCCCCCTCTCCTTGCCCCAAGTGCACCAAAGAAACCCCCTAGAATGGCCCTGCTCCCCCCATACCTGTACTGAAAAGGCAGATCTGCCCAGTGGAGTAACTGGCCACCATGTCTGGTCTGCATTTGACTTCCTGTCCCTGGCTCTTTGGTGGTGATTGTTGACCAGCAGTATATGCACTAGAAGTCAAAATGTTCCTTGCCCCAAGTGGCCGTGCCTCTAGTAATTAGAGGCATGGCCACTTGGGACAAGGAACATTTTGACTAGTTGATGGTCAATGAGCAGAGACAAGAAGTCAAGTGGTCGGACTTGTTGCCAACTACACTGGGTAGCTTTTTCAATGCAGGGGAACATGACCATTGCAAGGGGGTTCATGTAACAAGTAGAAGGAGGGTGGGGTGGAGTCATATAAATGGTGTTCCAAGAGAATATACTCTAACCTGAGCTATAGTGAAATCCCTACTCTGGTGGGTATCACCTGGGGATACAACCTCCACTACTTCTCCTTGGAGGAGCACAGGGCTGCTCTTGCTCACTAGCCCTGAGAACCTCAAACCGCTAGGGGGGTACTAGGCCAGGAGGCTACTCTGTGACTTCAGTAAGGTCCAACCCGTTTTTCTTGAAGTTCTACCTCCACCTCAAGTCCACCTTCTGCTGTGGTGGAGTCCAGTAAGAGACTGAGCACATATTCTATCCCTTTTATACATTAGGGAACTGGCGGACTACCCTTAAGCCTATGGGCAATCCTTCTATCCCACAGGGCATAGGGAGACTTCCTGCGCAGTAGGGACCAGTTAACCCTACGGGTCTCTTAGCGACCACAACTCATAGGGGAAGCAGACTCAATAAATGAAGGGGGGCCCAGTTGTATGGAAGGCCCAGTGCTTACCTGGCAAATCTATGGTATGGACCAGTGAAAAGATCCCATTTGGATTAATGATCCCACCTAATAACTGAGAATAGACCCCCCACCCCTGGGCATTAAGAGCAGTCAGTGCAAGAATAGGGCCCTGGGTGGGGTATGTGATATTTGGGAGGGCAGGATAGTGGGGTCACCTGTCGTGCCCAGGCTTTGGCGGACTCTCTGGCACTGGCTGGCAGCACTGGAATCCTTAGATTTCCTTCTAGGAGCGGAGCCAGTGGGGAGGGGGGCAGCAGCATCCATACGGCGGGGCAAGCTCACCTCTGCGCGCCTGTAACCCGACCCTTGAATGAAAGTTTATGTGGTTCAAGCGACTCCAATCGGATTTAAGACCCGGCTGGACTCCGGCCAACAGAAACAGTTGCACTGGGAGATTTGAGGCCGAGCGGTGTCCATGGACATTAGAGCAAATCCCCAGTTTTTATGTGAATATCCCCCCCCGGGGCGGCTGCGCAGGGAAACAAATGGACATTCTTACACGGGGCGCAGATATTCCACTGCGGAGGCAATAGGGCCCCATTGTGATGTCGAGCAAATAATGGCGCCGGCGGGTGTGGAACCAACGGAGGGATCTGTGCCAGCAACGGCGTGACATGGAGTGACGGGGTTAAGGGGGGTTCATTTTGCAGCAAAATTCCACATTTCGCGGAGCCAGGAACAAGTCGTAGTCAAAAAGTTGCGTATGTCAAAAAAAGTCACATGGTAGATGCGTTTCGCCAATTTTTAAGCGAAGGGGAACAGATTCGCTCATCACTAATGCACAGGCTTCCCCCCCCCCACACCATTCCCACACACATACATCCTGTACTCATAGCTGTACTCGGACGGGTACAGCCATTCCCTCGCAGGGGTACAGCCATTCCCTCGCAGGGGTACAGCCATTCCCTCGCAGGGGTACAGCCATTCCCTCGCACGGGTACAGCCATTCCCTCGCACGGGTACAGCCATTCCCTCGCACGGGTACAGCCATTCCCTCGCAGGGGTACAGCCATTCCCTCGCACGGGTACAGCCATTCCCTCGCACGGGTACAGCCATTCCCTCGCAGGGGTACAGCCATTCCCTCGCACGGGTACAGCCATTCCCTCGCACGGGTACAGCCATTCCCTCGCACGGGTACAGCCATTCCCTCGCACGGGTACAGCCATTCCCTCGCAGGGGTACAGCAATTCCCTCGCACGGGTACAGCCATTCCCTCGCACGGGTACAGCCATTCCCTCGCACGGGTACAGCCATTCCCTCGCACGGGTACAGCCATTCCCTCGCACGGGTACAGCCATTCCCTCGCAGGGGTACAGCCATTCCCTCGCACGGGTACAGCCATTCCCTCGCTCGGGTACAGCCATTCCCTCGCACAAACATGCACATGTCAAAGGTACAAATGCAAAGTCATACACATACAGACTCATATGCACACATGCACACACACAGACACACACTGACCCAGTACCTTTCTGCATTGCTAGCCATTAGCCGCTGCTCCCGGCCTATTTTAGGCAAAGTCCCTGCACCCAAAATAAATACAATTCACCTAAAATGTAGGAATTGTTAGGAAATAGTCTGGGTTCACACACAGGTTCCTTGTTGGGAGCCGGGGCGCAGGAGTGTGTATAAACAGTATATATATATACAGTATAACAGGGCAGGAGTGTGTATATATATATATATATATATACATATAACAGGACGAGAGTGTATATATATGTATATACATATAACAGGGCGAGAGTGTATATATATATATATATATATATATACATATAACAGGGCGAGAGTGTATATTTATATATATACATATAACAGGGCAAGAGTGTATATATATATACATATAACAGGGCAGGAGTTTATATATATAGTACAATAGGGCAGGAGTGTATATATATATATATATATATATATATATATACATATAACAGGGCGTGAGTGTATATATATATATATATACATATAACAGGTGGAGAGTGTATATATATATATATATATATATATACATATAACAGGGCGAGAGTATATATATATATACATATAACAGGGCGAGAGTGTATATATACACATATAACAGGGCAGGAGTATATATACATATAACAGGGCGAGAGTATATATATATATATACATATAACAGGGCAAGAGTGTATATATATACACATATAACAGGGCGAGAGTGTATATATACATATAACAGGGCGAGAGTGTATATATATATATATATATATATAACAGGGCGAGAGTGTAAATATATACATATAACAGGGCGAGAGTGTATATATATATATATATATAACAGGGCGAGAGTGTATATATATACATATAACAGGGCGAGAGTGTATATATATACATATAACAGGGCGAGAGTGTATATATATATACATATAACAGGGCGAGAGTGTATATATACACATATAACAGGGCAGGAGTATATATATACATATAGCAGTGCGAGAGTGTATATATATATATATATATATATATATATACACATATAACAGGGCAAGAGTGTATATATATATACATATAACAGGGCGAGAGTGTATATACATATAACAGGGCAGGAGTATATATATACATATAGCAGGGCGAGAGTGTATATATATATACATATATATATATATACACATATAACAGGGCGAGAGTGTATATATATATACATATAACAGGGCGAGAGTGTATATACATATAACAGGGCAAGAGTGTATATATATACATATAACAGGGCGAGAGTGTATATACATATAACAGGGCGAGAATGTATATATATACATATAACAGGGCGAGAGTGTATATACATATAACAGGGCAAGAGTGTATATATATACATATAACAGGGCGAGAGTGTATATACATATAACAGGGCAAGAGTGTATATATATACATATAACAGGGCGAGAGTGTATATACAAATAACAGGGCAAGAGTGTATATATATACATATAACAGGGCGAGAGTGTATATACAAATAACAGGGCAAGAGTGTATATATATACATATAACAGGGCGAGAGTGTATATACATATAACAGGGCGAGAATGTATATATATACATATAACAGGGCGAGAGTGTATATACATATAACATATTATTGTATTAGTAGCACCTACGAAGCAATCCATCTTCCCTGCAAAAATCTGCCTGTGCCAGCGGTGCCATTACAGCCAATGAGAGACGGCACGGGGTCTTCCTCATCCGCCAATGCCCCTGGGATTTAACTGCCTTCTGGTTATTGCCCCCATCCAACCTACTTGTGCCAGATTCCCTTAACCCTCAACCAATATGGCAATTTAACCTTTTCTTTCCCAAGTTCTTCTCTCCGCAACTCCCATCATCTCCCCGCAGCCCCCCCAGGGCACTGTAAGCGCCTCGGAAACATCTCACTGCCGTCAGATAAAGCGACTCCTTTGCCTAAATCCCCTAATCCTATTCTGTGCCGCCGGGGTTTAAAGGGAAAGTAAAGGGAATTGGATTCATCCACTGAAAATATCTCTGTGTTTTATTTATTTATATATCATTTTAATCAGCCCTGCAGGGTGACTGTTACCCCAATGTTTCTATATATCTGTAACCTTGTTATGAGCTAAGGGGGCCCAGCCTGAAGGCCAGTTAGGGGGGGATTTGGGGTGAGTGCTTATTTGTGCCCTGGGTACCACTGGAACTATAGCAGGGTGACTGTTACCCCAATGTTTCTATATATCTGTAACCTTGTTATGGGCTAAGGGGGCCCAGCCTGAAGGCCAGTTAGGGGGGGATTTGGGGTGAGTGCTTATTTGTGCCCTGGGTACCCCTGGAACTATAGCAGGGTGACTGTTACCCCAATGTTTCTATATATCTGTAACCTTGTTATGGGCTAAGGGGGCCCAGCCTGAAGGCCAGTTAGGGGGGGATTTGGGGTGAGTGCTTATTTGTGCCCTGGGTACCCCTGGAACTATAGCAGGGTGACTGTTACCCCAATGTTTCTATATATCTGTAACCTTGTTATGGGCTAAGGGGGCCCAGCCTGAAGGCCAGTTAGGGGGGATTTGGGGTGAGTGCTTATTTGTGCCCTGGGTACCCCTGGAACTATAGCGGGGTGACTGTTACCCCAATGTTTCTATATATCTGTAACCTTGTTATGGGCTAAGGGGGCCCAGCCTGAAGGCCAGTTAGGGGGGGATTTGGGGTGAGTGCTTATTTGTGCCCTGGGTACCCCTGGAACTATAGCAGGGTGACTGTTACCCCAATGTTTCTATATATCTGTAACCTTGTTATGGGCTAAGGGGGCCCAGCCTGAAGGCCAGTTAGGGGGGGATTTGGGGTGAGTGCTTATTTGTGCCCTGGGTACCCCTGGAACTATAGCAGGGTGACTGTTACCCCAATGTTTCTATATATCTGTAACCTTGTTATGGGCTAAGGGGGCCCAGCCTGACATTTGACATACAGTTACATTATCATTACTAGAGGTCAGTATTACCTGCATTTCAGTTTCAGTGTCAGTTTCTATGACACTTTAGAGCAAATTAGCGATGAATCCATCCATTAGCCCTGTTTCAGGGGGGGCACCATGCGTGGGGGATAAAGGCAGAAGCCCAGGAATCAGAGAGCTCAGGAGGGGGGGAAGATTAGAATAAAACACACAAGGAGAATATATAAGAATAAATCAAGAGGAACGGGGTCACCTTACTGTGAAGGGCAGCTTTAATATGTCACTGGGGATAATACACAGAGATTCAGCAAATAAATCCTAAATTCAATGTAACATTGCGTTTGGCACGGGGAGCTGACGGCGTGTGTAGAATTCCATTCGTTTAACATCAGATGGATCTCATTACGCACATTCTGCCCCATAGGAAGGATTCAGTAGGTAACACCACCCGGAGCTGAGGGCAATTACAGGTGCAATTATTTGCACTAATGACGGAAGTGGATTCTAATCCCCACTCACAGTAAATCCATGCAGATATTAATGCAATTGTGTGTGGGGGGGGGGGGGGGGGCAGTACCAAAGCAAACCATTACCTGGGCTTAATATGGGGCTGGGTTGGGTATTAGGATTCATTATGGCCTGTTGGTCTAGGGATTACTCAAGGGTGAAGAACATCATGCCCACAGCTCCTGGTTCTCCCGAGTTCCCCTTCCTGTCCTGAGCCCCCCTTTATTCTCTCAAGCCCCCCTTTCTCTCTTGAGCCCCCCTTTCCTCTCCCAAGCCCCCCTTCCTCTCCTGAGACCCCCCTTCCTCTCCTGAGCCCCCATTCTTTTCCCAAGCACCCCTTCCTCTCCTGAGCCCCCCTTTTTCTGCCAAGCACCCCTTCCTCTTCTGAGCCCCCCTTCTTCACCCAAACCCCCTTTCTCTCTTGAGCCCCCCTTTCCTCTCCCAAGCCCCCCTTCCTCTCCTGAGACCCCCTTTCCTCTCCCAAGCCCCCCTTCCTCTCCTGAGCCCCCATTCTTTTCCCAAGCACCCCTTCCTCTCCTGAGCCCCCCCTTTCCTCTCCCAAGCCCCCCTTCCTCTCCTGTGCCCCCCTTTCTCTCCTGAGCCCCCCCTTTCCTCTCCCAAGCCCCCTTCCTCTCCTGAGCCCCCCTTCTTCTGCCAAGCACCCCTTCCTCTCCTGAGCCCCCCTTCTTCTGCCAAGCACCCCTTCCTCTCCCATGCCCCCCTTCCTCTCCTGAGCCCCCCTTCTTCTGCCAAGCACCCCTTCCTCTTCCGTGCCTCCCTTCCTCTCCTGAGTCCCCTTTCTTCACCCAAGCCCCCTACCTCTCCCGTGCCCCCCTTCCTTTCCTGAGCCCCCTACCTCTCCCGTGCCCCCCTTCCTTTCCTGAGCCCCCTTCCTCTCCTGAGCCCCCTTCCTCTCCTGAGCCCCCCTTCCTCTTCTGAGCCCCCCTTCTTCTCCTAAGCCCCCCTTTGCTATCCCAAGCTCCCCCCCTTCCAAAAAAAAGCCTAGGAAGGAACCCAGTAGGCCATTTCCATACGATGCAGTTTGGCTGAATTCCTCATTAATGGCTTTGCGGTTTGATGAAATCTGCTCACATTACAATGGTACATACTTTCCTGTGTGCTCATTAAGCTATTTGTTTTTATTTATCTAAACATGACCCTGGTAATGACTTTGTTTTCAGCCAGGTAATTTTCAGATTACTTCGTTTTCGAAAATCTATTTACAAATAGGGTTTCTGCTTTTAATTAAAATGTATGGGGTTATTTTTTAAAGGTATAGTGTTCCTTCGACTTTTCCTGCTGCCATAGTTTTATGGTATCTCTCTGTACAGGCTATGAGCAAACTTAGGGGGCTGTTCCTGCTGAATTGTGCTTAGTACAGGGGAATCCCTATGTGCCATAGTTTTATGGTATCTCTCTGTACAGGCTATGAGCAAACTTAGGGGGCTGTTCCTGCTGAATTGTGCTTAGTACAGGGGAATCCCTATGTGCCATAGTTTTATGGTATCTCTCTGTACAGGCTATGAGCAAACTTAGGGGGCTGTTCCTGCTGAATTGTGCTTAGTACAGGGGAATCCCTATGCTGCCATAGTTTTATGGTATCTCTCTGTACAGGCTATGGGCAAACTTAGGGGGCTGTTCCTGCTGAATTGTGCTTAGTACAGGGGAATCCCTATGCTGCCATAGTTCTATGGTATCTCTCTGTACAGGCTATGAGCAAACTTAGGTAATAAAAATGTTCTGCCACAGTGGAAAGCGTAAGCGCAAGTTAAATAAAACTGATGAGCCAGTAGATGCCAGGGGAAACAACCTAGCAGAACATACTTAATCATTAGCCTCTATAATACCCATGTAACATTAAAAAGAATAAAGTGAATGTGCAGTTGCCCTTTATGCAGTAGTATGCACTAGAGCAGTGTATAAATAACCCTATTGTGCAAAATGCGTGGGAACAAAACTGTCACTGGCAAATGGCTGTTACCACCTGAATAACCTGGGGGTATTTCAGGCCAGGGGTGGGGGGGGGGGGTGTTAGAGGAACCCTCTTGTTTGCCTGTAAGTAGATAAAGGCACGGTTTTCACAGACCAGCAATATCAGGCCTTAAACCTGCCCTTCCTTGCCTTGCACCTTTAATACTTGTACAAATGTCGTTATCGTTGGAATAAACCCTGCAGGTTTTCCTTTCCAGCAATCATTATGATATATGTTTGACTTTCATTAGCTGAGACTGAATTCAGGGCGGAAATATCTGGAACATACAAGGAAGCTCTACCTTTTGCATTAAAGGGATACAGACATGATTTTATGGGGTACTTTTTATTTCTAAATGACACTGTTACACAGCAAATAATTCCCTCTGCCATTTAACCTTTTATTCTTGTACCAACAAATGTATTTGTAGCTGTAATATTGGTGTGTAGGCGCCATCTCAGTGCCTTGTGCCTGAGTCTGAGCTTTCAGCCAGCGCTACCCATTAGAACTGCTTTCAGCTAACCTATTGTTTCTCCTACTCCCATGTAACTGGAGGAGTCCCAAGCCGGACTTGGATTTCTTACCATTGAGTGCTATTCTGATACCTACTGGGAGCTGCTATCTTGCTCCCTTCCCATTGTTCTGCTGATCGGCTGCTGGGGGTGAGGGGGGGATATCACTCCAACTTGCAGCGCAGCAGTAAAGTGTGCCTGAGTCTGAGCTTTCAGCCGGCGCTACACATTAGAACTGCTTTCAGCTAACCTATTGTTTCTCCTACTCCCTTGTAACTGGAGGAGTCCCAAGCCGGACTTGGATTTCTTACTATTGAGTGCTATTCTGATACCTACTGGGAGCTGCTATCTTGCTCCCTTCCCATTGTTCTGCTGATCGGCTGTTGGGGAGGGGGGGGGGATATCACTCCAACTTGCAGCGCAGCAGTAAAGTGTGCCTGAGTCTGAGCTTTCAGCCAGCGCTACACATTATAACTGCTTTCAGCTAACCTATTGTTTCTCCTACTCCCATGTAACTGGAGGAGTCCCAAGCCGGACTTGGATTTCTTACTATTGAGTGCTATTCTGATACCTACTGGGAGCTGCTATCTTGTTATCTTCCCATTGTTCTGCTGATCGAGATTTGTGGGGGTTTTGTGGATAACAAGCTGTGTAACTCTAGGAAAAAAGGACATTAACTAGAGGGATGAAACCATCGTTTTGCCCCTCTATAGGGGAGTCCCAAGCCGGACTTGGATTTCTTACCATTGAGTGCTATTCTGATACCTACTGGGAGCTGCTATCTTGCTCCCTTCCCATTGTTCTGCTGATCGGCTGTTGGGGAGGGGGGGGGGATATCACTCCAACTTGCAGCGCAGCAGTAAAGTGTGCCTGAGTCTGAGCTTTCAGCCAGCGCTACACATTATAACTGCTTTCAGCTAACCTATTGTTTCTCCTACTCCCATGTAACTGGAGGAGTCCCAAGCCGGACTTGGATTTCTTACTATTGAGTGCTATTCTGATACCTACTGGGAGCTGCTATCTTGTTATCTTCCCATTGTTCTGCTGATCGAGATTTGTGGGGGTTTTGTGGATAACAAGCTGTGTAACTCTAGGAAAAAAGGACATTAACTAGAGGGATGAAACCATCGTTTTGCCCCTCTATAGGGGAGTCCCAAGCCGGACTTGGATTTCTTACCATTGAGTGCTATTCTGCTACCTACTGGGAGCTGCTATCTTGCTCCCTTCCCATTGTTCTGCTGATCGAGATTTGTGGGGGTTTTGTGGATAACAAGCTGTGTAACTCTAGGAAAAAAGGACATTAACTAGAGGGATGAAACCATCGTTTTGCCCCTTTATAGGTCCCTGTTAAGGCCTCACCTTGAGTATGGGGGGCAGTTTTGGGCTCCAGTCCTTAAGAAAGATATATATAAAGGAAAGACTTGCAAGGCTGGGGTTGTTCTATCTAGATAAAAGGCACACTCCTATAGGCTTGAGGCACAGAACGTTTGTTTAAAGCAACATAAATGGTTCTTTACAATGAGAGCAGTGAGGTTTTAATGCAAAGGGCGGATTTATCAAATTGTGAGTTTAGAGCTTAATGCAATGATTTTTAGTGCACTTCCCATAGGAAGGGGTGAGATTTTATATATTAAGCTCTTTCCCTTTCCCCTCGTTCTTCCCTTCTCTCTATTGGCCACGGTTCCCCCATTTACCCTTTCCCACCTGCTCTTCCTTCTCTCCGTACAAGAGGTAAAAAAATGCCGTTTGATAAAACTGTCAGTTTGTGGCCGCAAGTGTTTTTGTACGTGACTTTTCCTGAGCGCATCAGGCCTAATAAGACAAATGGAGGGATTAAGTTAAATGCTATTGATCCAAGATTAAGGAAAGAGGCCTCAGGCTAAAGAATAACACGATCTGCCATTACAATTGTAAATACCCACAGAGGAGGGCTGAGAAGCCCTGTTGGATCATTTCAACCCTAATAATAATAATAATTATAACTGTTTTATTGGAAGGATAGACATAAAAATAAGCCTTCCCCTATACTTTTTATAGCCAGGATCACTTGGAAATGTGCATAAGGGAAAGACACCTGAGACCATGTGATATGTTTCTGTATTCCTATTGGCTTTGGCCACATCTTAAAACAGCAGGACATTGTGCAAACCATGGCATAACACCTCCAGCTGTGTCTGGCACATAGACTTTCCACCGAAATTCATTAAAGGTAATTAGATTGCACGCTCCAATGGCCAAGATCCTCTTTAACACCTACCTATCCCCTAACATTTCAATATTTAACAAATGGGGCAGTTTAGGCTATGCCTCATATCTACCCATATATGCCCTGGTACACACACACACACACACACATGTCTTGATCTGCCCAAAACACGTCCATAATTCAGGACTGTCCCACCTAGATCATTGGGATTTATGACCTTGTATCATTCTACCTATGTTTGCAACTTCTATGCTCAGGGTTTATGATGAAACCATCTGCTTCCTTCTTGAACACCATTCATTTAATAGGAAGGACATGGGGGTAGTGAGTGGCATATGTAAAAGTATAAGTGTGCTCCATCTGTAGACAAGAGAACAGAATTGTGATTTGCCAAACTTCCTGGGAATTGTACTAGGAGATAGTTGCACCTTCAAACGTTCCTTCAGTTTTGTCTGTTTTGACAGAGACCCTTTAAGCTGAATTCTACTTACTAAGTCTCAGTTAGGGCTGTAGAACTGGGGTTCTCATCAGGAACTGAGAAGACAACTGTATGACATCTCACACTTTGGGCAGGGAGAAAGACCGAGGCAGAAGAACAGAACCACTAGGTTTCACCAGAGAACCTGACATGTGGGACCCACTCTCACAGCCATTGGAAGTAACACATGCCTTTATGGCTTTAATGTATATACAGAAGGGAAGCCTACAGAAGGGACCACCATAGCCTGAGCCCACCCTAGAGATTCCCTGGGTACCCGGCAGGCCAGTCTGACCCTTTACAAGAACTACCATCAGCTAAACATTCCCAGCATCCCATGGCAGTATAAGACATATTCTTTCTATATGATCGATTGACCTCTCTATTGTTTGTGCCTCCCCCTTTATCCACCTTTGGGTCTAAAGAAACTGAAATAAATTCTAGATCTAGGTAATGGCTGAAAGTGACACAAATAGTCAATTTGCCTTTGTTTTATGTCCCCATAATGGGATCCATTGAGAGGCCCCTTTGTGACTTTATGTCCATTGTCTTGTGTAGGGCCTGACCTTGCAGATACGATCTGTAGCCGCCTCATTCTACTCCGAGAGCCAGTTCATACAGGATATATACGTAGCTATATAGTGAATAAAGTGCCCCCTATTGTAAGATATAGAGATATTATAAGTCACCGAGGAGTTCCTTATAATATATAGTGAATAAAATACCCCCTATTGTAACATATAGGGATATTATAAGTCACCGAGGAGTTCCTTATAATATATAGAGAATAAAGTACCCCCTATTGTAACATATAGGGATATTATAAGTCACAGAGGAGTTCCTTATAATATATAGGGAATAAAGTACCCCCTATTGTAACATATAGGGATATTATAAGTCACCGAGGAGTTCCTTATAATATATAGTGAATAAAGTACCCCCTATTGTAACATATAGGGATATTATAAGTCACCGAGGAGTTCCTTATAATATATAGGGAATAAAGTACCCCCTATTGTAACATATAGGGATATTATAAGTCCCAGAGGAGTTCCTTATAATATATAGTGAATAAAGTGCCCCCTATTGTAACATATAGGGATATTATAAGCCCCCGAGGAGTTCCTTATAATATATAGTGAATAAAGTACCCCCTATTGTAACATATAGGGATATTATAAGTCCCCGAGGAGTTCCTTATAATATATAGTGAATAAAGTGCCCCTTATTGTAAAATATAGGGATATTATAAGTCCCAGAGGAGTTCCTTATAATATATAGGGAATAAAGTACCCCCTATTGTAACATATAGGGATATTATAAGTCCCAGAGGAGTTCCTTATAATATATAGGGAATGGGAATAAAGTACCCCCTATTGTTAGATATAGAGATATTATAAGTCATCGAGGAGTTCCTTATAATATATAGGGAATAAAGTACCCCCTATTGTAACATATAGGGATATTATAAGCCCCCGAGGAGTTCCTTATAATATATAGTGAATAAAGTGCCCCTTATTGTAAAATATAGGGATATTATAAGTCCCAGAGGAGTTCCTTATAATATATAGGGAATAAAGTACCCCCTATTGTAACATATAGGGATATTATAAGTCCCAGAGGAGTTCCTTATAATATATAGGGAATGGGAATAAAGTACCCCCTATTGTAACATATATTCCCTATATATTATAAGGAACTCCTCTGTGACTTATAATATCCCTATATGTTACAATAGGGGGTACTTTATTCACTATATATTATAAGGAACTCCTCGGGGGCTTATAATATCCCTATATGTTACAATAGGGGGCACTTTATTCCCTATATATTATAAGGAACTCCTCGGGGGCTTATAATATCCCTATATGTTACAATAGGGGGTACTTTATTCCCTATATATTATAAGGAACTCCTCGGGGACTTATAATATCCCTATTTGTTACAATAGGGGGTACTTTATTCCCTATATATTATAAGGGACACCTCTGGGACTTATAATATCCCTATATGTTACAATAGGGGGTACTTTATTCCCTATATATTATAAGGAACTCCTCTGTGACTTATAATATCCCTATATGTTACAATAGGGGGTACTTTATTCCCTATATATTATAAGGAACTCCTCGGGGGCTTATAATATCCCTATATGTTACAATAGGGGGTACTTTATTCCCTATATATTATAAGGAACTCCTCGGGGGCTTATAATATCCCTATATGTTACAATAGGGGGTACTTTATTCACTATATATTATAAGGAACTCCTCTGTGACTTATAATATCCCTATATGTTACAATAGGGGTACTTTATTCACTATATATTATAAGGAACTCCTCGGGGGCTTATAATATCCCTATATGTTACAATAGGGGGTACTTTATTCACTATATATTATAAGGAACTCCTCTGTGACTTATAATATCCCTATATGTTAAAATAGGGGGTACTTTATTCACTATATATTATAAGGAACTCCTCTGTGACTTATAATATCCCTATATGTTACAATAGGGGTACTTTATTCACTATATATTATAAGGAACTCCTCTGTGACTTATAATATCCCTATATGTTACAATAGGGGTACTTTATTCACTATATATTATAAGGAACTCCTCGGGGGCTTATAATATCCCTATATGTTACAATAGGGGGTACTTTATTCACTATATATTATAAGGAACTCCTCTGTGACTTATAATATCCCTATATGTTAAAATAGGGGGTACTTTATTCACTATATATTATAAGGAACTCCTCTGTGACTTATAATATCCCTATATGTTACAATAGGGGTACTTTATTCACTATATATTATAAGGAACTCCTCGGGGGCTTATAATATCCCTATATGTTACAATAGGGGGTACTTTATTCACTATATATTATAAGGAACTCCTCGGGGACTTATAATATCCCTATATGTTACAATAGGGGGTACTTTATTCACTATATATTATAAGGAACTCCTCTGTGACTTATAATATCCCTATATGTTACAATAGGGGGTACTTTATTCACTATATATTATAAGGAACTCCTCGGGGGCTTATAATATCCCTATATGTTACAATAGGGGTACTTTATTCACTATATATTATAAGGAACTCCTCGGGGGCTTATAATATCCCTATATGTTACAATAGGGGGTACTTTATTCACTATATATTATAAGGAACTCCTTGGGGACTTATAATATCCCTATATGTTACAAAAGGGGGTACTTTATTCACTATATATTATAAGGGACTCCTCGAGGACTTATAATATCCCTATATTATACAATAGTGATGTCATCTGTTATAATCGGAGCTTAGTGATGTCATTCTGTCACATGACTCACTAAAACTTGTATATTATAATAAATAAAATCGCCTTGGATTTCCATGACTTGTATATGACTTTTTATATAGTCATGGAACCCCGAGGTGCCTTATAATATCCTTATATGTTACAATAGGGGGTACATTATTCAACATATAATTTCTATAATGCACAATAATGCGCAGCTTGCTCTCATTTATTCTCGGATTCTAGACATCTAATGGATCGACTCCCCCTTTGCAGACCACCAATACCGCGCTGGAGTTACAGAAGGAACCCCCCCCCCCCATACACACTGAGCGGTGCTGGTTTAGGAGGGGAGATTCTTGGCAGAACAATAAAATACCGAGTTTCCTTCTTTATTGTTGGAATCACAGGCAGCACATGGACTGATTTACTGATTTACGGGCGATTTCATGGCAGAGTCCCCGGCTCGTAAATCAGCAGCCGCCGCTCGTTTTATTCCAGAACCAGAAAATGTTCAGAGACGGATAATTAGGGGTTTGTTTTATAAACAATGCTAAAAGTTATGAAAAGTGACCGGACAGTATGGTGACTCCCACCCAGAATAACGCCTGCCAATATGCTTTCCCGGGTACAACGACCCTCTATAGGGGCACCCCGTGTTTCCTTGCTCCCCCCGGTGCATAAGTAGGTCATGTGATTGGTCATGTGATGCAGTTCTCCCAACTGAACCTCAAAAGGAGGCAAATCTGAGCTTGGTCTAAGACGCCCCAATTTTCAGTAGGATGGGAAACTAGCAATTCATTTAGATGCTGCATGGCTGCTCAGAAATCAGTTTAGTCTGCAGGATGCATCTAAGTTAATTGCCAATTAGCCACGCAGGATGTGGATTCAATATGTGGTGAGGTAGCAACCCTAGTCCAGCTTTTGTTATTGCCAGACTTGCCCTTGAGCCCCCCATGTCTTGCCCCGGTGGGCTCCTTCTGGTAGGGCTGTCACCTGTCTGGTTTTGACCTGCTGGTAGGGCTGTCCGGGTCAAAACTACCTGCCAGGTTTTCCCAATTTGGAAAACCAGGCAGGATTCTCTATTAATTGCTGTGTCATAGCTCTGCCCCCGTGATAGGGCAGCCTGCCCCGTGATGTCACACCCCACCCCCTGTGATGTCATGCCTAGAGTTCCCGGCCAGGAGAGGTGGAAACCCTACCCACCAGCCCTGACCCAATCCCTATCAGAAGCTCCCCCGAGGCCCTTCCCCGATGCACTAAAGGTAATATTAAATGACTTGCGCGTTGGGGGAGGGGGTCAGATGGGTCGTAGGGGGAACCCGGTGGGCCCCGCACCCCCCAGTCTTGGACCCCTATCCCCATTATGTCACTGGTGGGTTTGGGTTCAGTTCAAAGTAACAGTCCTTTGACTCTAACAAGTGTTAGTTCCCTAGGGGTAAATATGTGCCCTAGGGGGACCCCGGTGGGCCCTGCACCCCCCAGTCCGACCCTGGACCCCTACCCCCTTTATGTGACTGGCGGGTTTGGGTTCAGTTCAAAGTAACGGTCCTTTGACTCTAACAAGTGTTAGTTCCCTAGGGGTAAATATGTGCCCTAGGGGGATCCCGGTGGGCCCTGCACCCCCCAGTTCGACCCTGGACCCCTATCCCCATTATGTCACTAGTGGGTTTGGGTTCAGTTCAAAGTAACAGTCCTTTGACTCTCACAAGTGTGGGTTCCCTAGGGGTAAATATGTGCCGGTCTCAAAAACTATTACCCAATAGTCAGCAGTGTAGGTACAAGGGGGAAAAAGGGGGTACACTGCATTAAAACTTGCTCCATTTCAGTCTCCAATGAACCCCCCTACACCTGCACATCATTCAGGGTGCAGAAGGCAGGGGGTGGCAGCAATCAGTTCCGTTAATCAGCTTCCGCTACATTGTTCCAGGAGTCGGAACCAGCACTGCAGAGAATCTACAACAAATACTCTACAAATAAAGTTAATTAATGGATATTGAGATGATGCACAGAATACTATTTTTTGGGCTCAGTTCCCCTTTAAAAGGGAAAAACAGCAGAACGCCGCCGCCGCCATACACTGCTCATATAATGATATTTTGTACAGTAATTCGATACATAAAAATCTCAACCAAGTTTGTTATTTTTTTTTTGTCCGTTCCTGCCAATATGTTCTGTTTTAGACAAACCCCTAATCCTGGTGGGTCTGTTTCTTATAAAGTACCAGTCTGCTAATGATGCCCTGGCACTGGCTGGGGAGGGATACGGGGGTTACCCGCCGAGCCGCAGCATTCCTGCCTCCGCTGTGAAGTGGGGAGGGCGCCCTACCAAAACCATTTTCCATTCGGGGCAATAATTAAAGGCATAAGCTGCATTATGATAGGTTTGGGAGCGGCGAAACTTCTTGAAAGCCCTCGTGAAAGTCTGGAATGGGATGGGGAGGGGGGGGGGGCGTAGGAAACGCACAGTCTGGAGACAGGAATATTGTAAAGTGTAACCGACAGTTAGTTCCCATCGTAGCACAGAAACGTAATTATGTACTATAGCCTGTAATTGTGGCACGGGGCTCAGCAATGTATATCGTCATGGTAACACCAACACCTCCTTAAATTGGAAAGAGCCCCCTACTGTGAATGATAAGGATATTAGCAGTCACTGAGGGGTTCTGTGCCCATATAAAGGCACAAGGCTGCAGGCTGAGTTATACAGGGAACTCTGAGTATCACTCATGTATTATAAGGGATAATGTACCCCCTACTGTAAATGATAAGGATATTAGCAGTCACTGAGGGGTTCTGTGCCCATATAAAGGCACAAGGCTGCAGGCTGAGTTATACAGGGAACTCTGAGTATCACTCATGTATTATAAGGGATAATGTACCCCCTACTGTAAATGATAAGGATATTAGCAGTCACTGAGGGGTTCTGTGCCCATATAAAGGCACAAGGCTGCAGGCTGAGTTATACAGGGAACTCTGAGTATCACTCATGTATTATAAGGGATAATGTACCCCCTACTGTAAATGATAAGGATATTAGCAGTCACTGAGGGGTTCTGTGACCATATAAAGGCACAAGGCTGCAGGCTGAGTTATACAGGGAACTCTGAGTATCACTCATGTATTATAAGGGATAATGTACCCCCTACTGTAAATGATAAGGATATTAGCAGTCACTGAGGGGTTCTGTGCCCATATAAAGGCACAAGGCTGCAGGCTGAGTTATACAGGGAACTCTGAGTATCACTCATGTATTATAAGGGATAATGTACCCCCTACTGTAAATGATAAGGATATTAGCAGTCACTGAGGGGTTCTGTGCCCATATAAAGGCACAAGGCTGCAGGCTGAGTTATACAGGGAACTCTGAGTATCACTCATGTATTATAAGGGATAATGTACCCCCTACTGTAAATTATAAGGATAACGTCTCTTCTAGAGCTCAGGAGCTTTGTAGCAAAAGCTGAAAAGGCCCAGGGGAAATCAGTTTATTACAAATTCTTCCTACTAAAGCGCTCAGTTGTTATACAGAACATCCAGAGAGACAAAGTGGAGATTCAGATATTAGTTGTATTTATCTCTTTCCCCCTTGGACATAAGAGCCGGTGCCGGACTTGCCCACTATGCGCCTATGTGAGACTCCTCTATAGGCAAGAAAACCCCACAATCCCTGGCAATTGAGCTTTGGGTTATTACTGTATGTGACTGCAGCTTCTCAAAAAGAAAAATGAAACTTGTCAGTTCTCCCAAAGGAGCAGGGAAATCATGTCGGCGCTGTTTATTCCTCTATTAGTTACTGGGCTGCGGAGCCATAAAGCAAACAGGGAGGCCGGGGATCGTGCCGCTGCCTTCATTTAGTAAAGATCCCTGCCCTGTTCTGAGTTATTACGGGTTGTCGGCTAACAATGTAACGCTGATTGCGACTGCCGCCTCTGTTGTACTGAACCATGACCTACAGTTTAACAGCTGACCAACCGCACAGGTGTATTCTTATTTTTTCAGCAATGGGGGCAGGAGTACCAGCAGGGTCGTGGGGCCCATGAAGCCCAGGGATGACCAGGTTCCCCCAGTAAAGGTATAGGACCCATTATCCAGAATGCTCGGGACCAAGGGTTTTCCGGATAAGGGGTCTTTCTGTAATGTGGATCTCCATACCTTGAGTCTACTAAAAAATTAATAAAACATTAATTAAACCCAATAGGGCTGTTCTGCCCCCAATAAGGGGTAATTATATCTTAGTTGGGATCAAGTACAGGTACTGTTTTATTATTACAGAGAAAAGGGAATCATTTAACCATGAAATAAACCCAATAGGGCTGTTCTGCCCCAATAAGGGGTAATTATATCTTAGTTGGGATCAAGTACAGGTACTGTTTTATTATTACAGAGAAAAGGGAATCATTTAACCATTAAATAAACCCAATAGGGCTGTTCTGCCCCAATAAGGGGTAATTATATCTTAGTTGGGATCAAGTACAGGTACTGTTTTATTATTACAGAGAAAAGGGAATCATTTAACCATTAAATAAACCCAATAGGGCTGTTCTGCCCCAATAAGGGGTAATTATATCTTAGTTGGGATCAAGTACAGGTACTGTTTTATTATTACAGAGAAAAGGGAATCAGTTTTAAAATTCTGAATTATTTGATTAACATGGAGACTATGGGAGACGGGCTTTCCGTAATTCTGAACTTTCTGGATAATGGGTTTCCGGATAAGGGATCCCATACCTGTTTTAATAGCTGTCAGCAGGGTAACCTTCCTCAGAGGAGCAGTCCCTTCCACTGTCAGGAAACTGGCGGCCAGATCTGACACTTAATTAAAAGCAAAGAATCCAATTCCGCTCCTTTGTTTTATCACCACGATCAAAACCAATGTAACCAATGTCACGGCGGGTCGAGAAGAACTGGGTTATGATAGTGACATACGGTTCGATAGTGAGGACAAGAATCTATCAACCAGCTGACAGTGACGCGTCCAATACCAGAGCGGGACGGACTGTTGGCCGAGGAGGAGAAGTCACGTAATATATTGCAGCTCCTGAATTATCTCTCATATCATAAACTACAATTTATATGATTTTCCCCACCTTACAAGACTTATAGAGAACTCTACAGATGATACCTTCCCAAGGTACCGAATGGAACTCCCCGGTGACTTATAATATCCCTATATGTTACAATAGGGGGTACTTTATTCCCTATATATTATAAGGAACTCCTCTGTGACTTATAATATCCCTATATGTTACAATAGGGGGTACTTTATTCCCTATATATTATAAGGAATAAAGTACCCCCTATTGTAAAATATAGGGATATTATAAGTCACAGAGGAGTTCCTTATAATATATAGTGAATAAAGTACCCCCTATTGTAACCTATAGGGATATTATAAGTCACAGAGGAGTTCCTTATAATATATAGGGAATAAAGTACCCCCTATTGTAACATATAGGGATATTATAAGCCCCCGAGGAGTTCCTTATAATATATAGGGAATAAAGTGCCCCCTATTGTAAAATATAGGGATATTATAAGTCACAGAGGAGTTCCTTATAATATATAGGGAATAAAGTACCCCCTATTGTAAAATATAGGGATATTATAAGTCACAGAGGAGTTCCTTATAATATATAGGGAATAAAGTGCCCCCTATTGTAAAATATAGGGATATTATAAGTCACAGAGGAGTTCCTTATAATATATAGTGAATAAAGTACCCCCTATTGTAACATATAGGGATATTATAAGCCCCCGAGGAGTTCCTTATAATATATAGGGAATAAAGTACCCCCTATTGTAACATATAGGGATATTATAAGTCACAGAGGAGTTCCTTATAATATATAGGGAATAAAGTGCCCCCTATTGTAACATATAGGGATATTATAAGCCCCCGAGGAGTTCCTTATAATATATAGGGAATAAAGTACCCCCTATTGTAACATATAGGGATATTATAAGTCCCAGAGGAGTTCCTTGTAATATATAGGGAATAAAGTACCCCCTATTGTAACATATAGGGATATTATAAGTCACAGAGGAGTTCCTTATAATATATAGGGAATAAAGTACCCCCTATTGTAACATATAGGGATATTATAAGTCCCAGAGGTGTCCCTTATAATATATAGGGAATAAAGTACCCCCTATTGTAACATATAGGGATATTATAAGTCCCCGAGGAGTTCCTTATAATATATAGGGAATAAAGTACCCCCTATTGTAACATATAGGGATATTATAAGCCCCCGAGGAGTTCCTTATAATATATAGGGAATAAAGTGCCCCCTATTGTAACATATAGGGATATTATAAGCCCCCGAGGAGTTGCTTATAATATATAGTGAATAAAGTACCCCCTATTGTAACATATAGGGATATTATAAGTCACAGAGGAGTTCCTTATAATATATAGGGAATAAAGTGCCCCCTATTGTAACATATAGGGATATTATAAGCCCCCGAGGAGTTCCTTATAATATATAGTGAATAAAGTACCCCCTATTGTAACATATAGGGATATTATAAGTCACAGAGGAGTTCCTTATAATATATAGTGAATAAAGTACCCCCTATTGTAAAATATAGGGATATTATAAGTCACAGAGGAGTTCCTTATAATATATAGTGAATAAAGTACCCCCTATTGTAACATATAGGGATATTATAAGTCACAGAGGAGTTCCTTATAATATATAGGGAATAAAGTACCCCCTATTGTAACATATAGGGATATTATAAGCCCCCGAGGAGTTCCTTATAATATATAGGGAATAAAGTGCCCCCTATTGTAAAATATAGGGATATTATAAGTCACAGAGGAGTTCCTTATAATATATAGGGAATAAAGTACCCCCTATTGTAAAATATAGGGATATTATAAGTCACAGAGGAGTTCCTTATAATATATAGGGAATAAAGTGCCCCCTATTGTAAAATATAGGGATATTATAAGTCACAGAGGAGTTCCTTATAATATATAGTGAATAAAGTACCCCCTATTGTAACATATAGGGATATTATAAGCCCCCGAGGAGTTCCTTATAATATATAGGGAATAAAGTGCCCCCTATTGTAACATATAGGGATATTATAAGTCACAGAGGAGTTCCTTATAATATATAGGGAATAAAGTGCCCCCTATTGTAACATATAGGGATATTATAAGTCACAGAGGGGTTCCTTATAATATATAGGGAATAAAGTGCCCCCTATTGTAACATATAGGGATATTATAAGTCACAGAGGAGTTCCTTATAATATATAGGGAATAAAGTGCCCCCTATTGTAACATATAGGGATATTATAAGCCCCCGAGGAGTTCCTTATAATATATAGTGAATAAAGTACCCCCTATTGTAACATATAGGGATATTATAAGTCACAGAGGAGTTCCTTATAATATATAGGGAATAAAGTGCCCCCTATTGTAACATATAGGGATATTATAAGTCACAGAGGAGTTCCTTATAATATATAGTGAATAAAGTACCCCCTATTGTAACATATAGGGATATTATAAGTCACAGAGGAGTTCCTTATAATATATAGGGAATAAAGTACCCCCTATTGTAACATATAGGGATATTATAAGCCCCCGAGGAGTTCCTTATAATATATAGGGAATAAAGTACCCCCTATTGTAAAATATAGGGATATTATAAGTCACAGAGGAGTTCCTTATAATATATAGGGAATAAAGTACCCCCTATTGTAAAATATAGGGATATTATAAGTCACAGAGGAGTTCCTTATAATATATAGTGAATAAAGTACCCCCTATTGTAACATATAGGGATATTATAAGCCCCTGAGGAGTTCCTTATAATATATAGGGAATAAAGTACCCCCTATTGTAACATATAGGGATATTATAAGTCACAGAGGAGTTCCTTATAATATATAGGGAATCCCTATGTGCCATAGTTTTATGGTATCTCTCTGTACAGGCTATGAGCAAACTTAGGCGGCTGTTCCTGCTGAATTGTGCTTAGTACAGGGGAATCCCTATGCTGCCATAGTTTTATGGTATCTCTCTGTACAGGCTATGAGCAAACTTAGGGGGCTGTTCCTGCTGAATTGTGCTTAGTACAGGGGAATCCCTATGCTGCCATAGTTTTATGGTATCTCTCTGTACAGGCTATGAGCAAACTTAGGGGGCTGTTCCTGCTGAATTGTGCTTAGTACAGGGGAATCCCTATGTGCCATAATTTTATGGTATCTCTCTGTACAGGCTATGAGCAGATTTTATCTGCAATATAGCTCTTTCAAGTTGGATATTCCCCATTGTGAGACAGACAATCTGTACAGGGACAATAAAGCAGATTAGCAACCCCTCTGACCCCTCCGACTGCCACAGAGCCTCCCCAGTAGCAGGAGTTGGGGGTACTGTGGGCCAATGGCAGGACAAGATGAATCCTAGCATCACTGGAAGTCACTTCTACTGGAAACGAGCAGAGCCCTCGTTAGCCGCTAATTGCTTTAACCTTTCTGTCCTCTGGCTGAACCTGAGCTGCAATCATTTGCCTGTGTTACATCTGTAGCTGCTACTATCAGACCCCCTCTTGCTTCTGTATTAGCCTCTAACGGAATGTTCCGGATACGTGCAGAACCCCCCTCCTTTGTACGACTGATGTAAGATGCCAAGCCGAGGGCCCCTCTAGGCTCCGTCTGGACCCGAGCTAATATTAACTTTATATCATTTCTGGTATCTGCGACCTCACTCAGCAGGTAGCAATTATTGGTTGCCACGGGTTACTAGACCTACCTTTTCCCCTTTTAATGCAGACGGAAGCGTCCAGTAAATTCACCAAGCTTTAAAGCCTGATAGAAATAATAGAGAATGGGTAAGTGTGCTACATTAAGGTAGGAGGCTGAGCATATAGAAAGCATCTTGCTAATTGGCAGGAAGATTGGATCCCTGCGGGCTGATAAGGATTCGTACAATACAGCGATTTTTCCAAGGAAATGGCCCTTTGTACTCAAAACATTGCTTTTTGGCTCTGTCAGTGGTACGAGGGCTTGGCTCACAGCCCCTATGGCTACAATAGAAGCTTATCTCTATATACATATATAACCATATATATATATATATATTATATATAAATACATGGAAACCCTAAACTCATTTCATTTTTGGTGTTACTTGCCCTTTAATTGGCTGGTGGGATAGAACCAAGTGGAAGGGGATACAGTGTGCAGCAGCCAGACCACAGGAGATGTTTAGCACCATTATTGTTGGGTTCTTTGTGTCCCCATCAGAGCCCAATTCACATAAAACAGCTCCAGCTACACAATAACATTGTTATGGAACCTTCTGCTGAGCTAATTGCAGTGCAAGGCAATCACACAGCCCCATTACCCATCCCCGCAAAATATGAAATTGCCATAGTCATAAAGTCACAACTCAAACCATGTGTTACACACTCACTCCCAGTTGTACAGCAAAACCATTCCCCTCCCTCGCCAGGATTCCTACAGAGTCCTTCCTCATTCACATTAAATTACATTTACCTCTTATTGTTACTAAAGCAACGTGACTGCTATATTATAGGTTAGTGGGTATATCAGATCCAGCAAGGGAATGTAATGATCTAGGGACAGGGAGCAACACAACTAGGCCAAGCGGGAGCAAGAGATAAATTATGTATTATGTTTGGTTAGGGCCCCCTTAGCCCATAACAAGGTTACAGATATATAGAAACATTGGGGTAACAGTCACCCTGCTATAGTTCCAGGGGTACCCAGGGCACAAATAAGCACTCACCCCAAATCCCCCCCTAACTGGCCTTCAGGCTGGGCCCCCTTAGCCCATAACAAGGTTACAGATATATAGAAACATTGGGGTAATAGTCACCCCGCTATAGTTCCAGGGGTACCCAGGGCACAAATAAGCACTCACCCCAAATCCCCCCCTAACTGGCCTTCAGGCTGGGCCCCCTTAGCCCATAACAAGGTTACAGATATATAGAAACATTGGGGTAACAGTCACCCCGCTATAGTTCCAGGGGTACCCAGGGCACAAATAAGCACTCACCCCAAATCCCCCCCTAACTGGCCTTCAGGCTGGGCCCCCTTAGCCCATAACAAGGTTACAGATATATAGAAACATTGGGGTAACAGTCACCCTGCTATAGTTCCAGGGGTACCCAGGGCACAAATAAGCACTCACCCCAAATCCCCTCCCTAACTGGCCTTCAGGCTGGGCCCCCTTAGCCCATAACAAGGTTACAGATATATAGAAACATTGGGGTAACAGTCACCCTGCTATAGTTCCAGGGGTACCCAGGGCACAAATAAGCACTCACCCCAAATCCCCCCTAACTGGCCTTCAGGCTGGGCCCCCTTATCCCATAACAAGGTTATAGATATATAGAAACATTGGGGTAACAGCCACCCTGCTATAGTTCCAGGGGTACCCAGGGCACAAATAAGCACTCACCCCAAATCCCCCCCTAACTGGCCTTCAGGCTGGGCCCCCTTAGCCCATAACAAGGTTACAGATATATAGAAACATTGGGGTAACAGTCACCCTGCTATAGTTCCAGGGGTACCCAGGGCACAAATAAGCACTCACCCCAAATCCCCCCTAACTGGCCTTCAGGCTGGGCCCCCTTAGCCCATAACAAGGTTACAGATATATAGAAACATTGGGGTAACAGTCACCCCGCTATAGTTCCAGGGGTACCCAGGGCACAAATAAGCACTCACCCCAAATCCCCCCCTAACTGGCCTTCAGGCTGGGCCCCCTTAGCCCATAACAAGGTTACAGATATATAGAAACATTGGGGTAACAGTCACCCCGCTATAGTTCCAGGGGTACCCAGGGCACAAATAAGCACTCACCCCAAATCCCCCCCTAACTGGCCTTCAGGCTGGGCCCCCTTAGCCCATAACAAGGTTACAGATATATAGAAACATTGGGGTAACAGTCACCCTGCTATAGTTCCAGGGGTACCCAGGGCACAAATAAGCACTCACCCCAAATCCCCCCTAACTGGCCTTCAGGCTGGGCCCCCTTATCCCATAACAAGGTTATAGATATATAGAAACATTGGGGTAACAGCCACCCTGCTATAGTTCCAGGGGTACCCAGGGCACAAATAAGCACTCACCCCAAATCCCCCCCTAACTGGCCTTCAGGCTGGGCCCCCTTAGCCCATAACAAGGTTATAGATATATAGAAACATTGGGGTAACAGCCACCCTGCTATAGTTCCAGGGGTACCCAGGGCACAAATAAGCACTCACCCCAAATCCCCCCCTAACTGGCCTTCAGGCTGGGCCCCCTTAGCCCATAACAAGGTTACAGATATATAGAAACATTGGGGTAACAGTCACCCTGCTATAGTTCCAGGGGTACCCAGGGCACAAATAAGCACTCACCCCAAATCCCCCCCTAACTGGCCTTCAGGCTGGGCCCCCTTAGCCCATAACAAGGTTACAGATATATAGAAACATTGGGGTAACAGTCACCCCGCTATAGTTCCAGTGGCCAATAATAACGAGTGAGCCGATACCTCGTTGGTTGGAAGCACAGTAGTCGGCGCAGATGTTTATTTTTTTAATCACATGGTTAAATTCGTTAGTGGTTTAAAGAACCCTTTTTTCCTTAGCATAATATTTTACCTGGCATCGTTGCCTTTAGAAACCCGCCCCGTGCCCTTTGAATGAACACTCAGGATAACAGAGAGTGGGCGACTGGGGGATATCACGTAGCGGCTGCAGCTTTTACAAGGTGTGACTGTGTTTGAAGTCACTATGGAGGTAGCCAATAAAATCCAAGCTTGATGCACCATTTGTAAACTATAATTTCCATTGGTTTCGCCTGAGCGTAGCCCCCACACCTGTCACTTTGGTGAGACCCTCTTAGCTGAGATGTTCCTTTTGGTTTTGCCCCATTTGCAGATATCCAGAGGGGTGGATATTCTGCCCTCCTTACTGAGGGTCCCTCCCTGCTTTGTATTAGCCTTCATTCAGGCAATAAAACATAAGCTCGTTAGTTATTAAAGAAAGTCAGTGTAGACAATGGAGAAGAACTTTGCCATAACTGGACCTTTCTCAAAGATGCCACACTAACTGGCCAATCAGCACTTTAGTATCTCATGGCCTACATGGGTGGCTAACTGCTCTGAGCTGCCAATCAGTTGGTTTCATTTGGTTTATAGAACTGGAGTTGCAGGTCAACTGGTGACCCATGACACAAAGCCATAGAGATTATTGGTCAGTCTGTTTTTTTGCTTGGATGATCAGCGCTGGTGCAGCCAGAACCATAGAAGCATTGGCCAAGTTGGCCATTATGGGGACGCACTCTGGCTGAGCATCTATCCGGACTATTAGGACTTGCGGTCAACTGTGCGGTCAACTTTGGACACAATGGTAGCCTTCAAACATGGAAACAGTGCTCAATGCCAATCAGCAGCTGCAAAGACTTACAGGTTGTTATTATGTATGATGGAATTCATTCAAAAGCTTCATCTTTCTCCATATGTATTAAGTATTGGTTAAGGTCCCCATACACCTTAAGATCCGCTCGCTTGGCGATGTCGCCAAGCGAGCGGATCTTCTCCTAATATCCTCCACCTACGAGTGGGCGATATCGGGAGAATCCAGGTTACTTTGATTAATTAACGACGGGTATAGTCAAAGTCGGTTCGGGGACCACATCAATGAGCCAATGCGGTCCCTGATCCGACTAGATTTTCTGACCTACCTGATCGATATCTGGCCGATTTCAGGCCAGACGTTGGTCGGGGAGGCCCGTCGGTAGTGCCCATGCATGGCCCGATTAGCTTCCGAATCGGTCTAAGGGACCCATATTGGCAGCTAGAATTGGCCGTGTATGGGCACCTTTAGACTTCAGGTGCAATGTTGGGCTCCTATCTCTAGATAAACATAGTCACTGTGGGATTGCCTCACTAGCCGTTGTGGCTAGCACACTTACACATATCCCTCCATGGTTGCACAACTTCCCTTGCTTTTATCCCTAATGCTTTAGAATGTGGGGCAGCACCAATGTTCAGTTTCATGCATATACCACAAGCAGAAAACACCCCCAAAGTTTTATGGGAAGAACGCTTCACTTCCTAATTATCCATGAGTTTCAGATGGCACTACTTTTTTGTTCACCTTTTTATATCCTAATCACTTCTAATAATAATAAATGAGGCCTCATCTCCTCCCATCAGCCTCCTATTGTGTTATAACCCTCTAACAAGACACGAGAAAGTGGTGTAGCCTTGTATTCTGGGATGGCATGACCTAATATAACTGGTGACATGAATAGTTCAATGGAATTCTCTATGCCAATGGCCTGAAGAGTAAGAAACACTATAAAGATACAAAGATACTCAAATTATTCCATTGTTTAAGCACATTCTGCAGTAATATCTAAGATGATGTTAAAGGGACGGTACTGTTGGTATTGCGGGTCTCTATAAAAACATATCCCATAAAACTGCTAATGTGTAAAACACTGTTTTGGTAAATAAAGCCTTTCCATGAAAATAATGGTTAATTGGAACAGCAGAATCCTATATTGAAACACGGCCATTTTAACTACTAAATCCCTTCCCTGTGGCTCGTATGAGGCACTGTGCTCAAACACAAACCAATGATACACATACACGCTAGGTACATTAGCCAATGAATGGGCAGAGGTGTGTCTTTTACTATCACACTACGAGAACTGAATGTTGCTTCCTGTAAGGTTACCAGCAAGTGACACACAGAACAAAATGGCGGCTAACAGCAAAAGCTTTAAATAGGTAACATTTACTCTTTTGCATGTCACTTTGATACGATTATTTAATAGGTCACTTATTAGGGTATAAATGACGTTTTAGTTCCGTATTCTGTCAGAACCAAGTCGTCCTTTAACAAGTGGATCGGATCCGTATTGATATTCATTAAATCCACTTTCCTGGGAAATGATTTCAATTTGTTTTCAATGATTCCGGCCTTAATAGATACTAATGATCACGGATTGAGTCATTAACGAACCTTATTAAATCGGCCCCCGAACTTGTGCCGCCAGTGGGTTAATGGTGTTTGTGCAGCACTCAGCTTTAACGCTCTCGTTAGGAATAAAAGTGCTAATGGGATAATGATGTTCAGCGCTGACATTTTTCGAGATCCTTCATAAAAGTGCGAATATTAGCCCGCAGCTGTGAAGAGCCCGTTTTAGCGCGTGGCTTTTAGAGAGCTCGTGTAAACTCTGTGCTTGGGGTGTGGGGAAACTCCGGGCAGTCTCTCTGTGCAGATAAAGGATTCTGTAACCTCGGTGTTAACTGCACAGCTGGTTAGAGACATAGGAGTTGTGTCTGTCAGGGATGTACTGAGCATCGAACATTAAATAAACCCAATAGGGCTGTTCTGCCCCCAATAAGGGGTAATTATATCTTAGTTGGGATCAAGTACAGGTACTGTTTTATTATTACAGAGAAAAGGGAATCATTTAACCATTAAATAAACCCAATAGGGCTGTTCTGCCCCCAATAAGGGGTAATTATATCTTAGTTGGGATCAAGTACAGGTACTGTTTTATTATTACAGAGAAAAGGGAATCATTTAACCATGAAATAAACCCAATAGGGCTGTTCTGCCCCAATAAGGGGTAATTATATCTTAGTTGGGATCAAGTACAGGTACTGTTTTATTATTACAGAGAAAAGGGAATCATTTAACCATTAAATAAACCCAATAGGGCTGTTCTGCCCCCAATAAGGGGTAATTATATCTTAGTTGGGATCAAGTACAGGTACTGTTTTATTATTACAGAGAAAAGGGAATCATTTAACCATTAAATAAACCCAATAGGGCTGTTCTGCCCCAATAAGGGGTAATTATATCTTAGTTGGGATCAAGTACAGGTACTGTTTTATTATTACAGAGAAAAGGGAATCATTTAACCATTAAATAAACCCAATAGGGCTGTTCTGCCCCCAATAAGGGGTAATTATATCTTAGTTGGGATCAAGTACAGGTACTGATTTATTATTACAGAGAAAAGGGAATCATTTAACCATTAAATAAACCCAATAGGGCTGTTCTGCCCCCAATAAGGGGTAATTATATCTTAGTTGGGATCAAGTACAGGTACTGTTTTATTATTACAGAGAAAAGGGAATCATTTAACCATGAAATAAACCCAATAGGGCTGTTCTGCCCCAATAAGGGGTAATTATATCTTAGTTGGGATCAAGTACAGGTACTGTTTTATTATTACAGAGAAAAGGGAATCATTTAACCATTAAATAAACCCAATAGGGCTGTTCTGCCCCCAATAAGGGGTAATTATATCTTAGTTGGGATCAAGTACAGGTACTGTTTTATTATTACAGAGAAAAGGGAATCATTTAACCATTAAATAAACCCAATAGGGCTGTTCTGCCCCAATAAGGGGTAATTATATCTTAGTTGGGATCAAGTACAGGTACTGTTTTATTATTACAGAGAAAAGGGAATCATTTAACCATTAAATAAACCCAATAGGGCTGTTCTGCCCCCAATAAGGGGTAATTATATCTTAGTTGGGATCAAGTACAGGTACTGTTTTATTATTACAGAGAAAAGGGAATCATTTAACCATTAAATAAACCCAATAGGGCTGTTCTGCCCCAATAAGGGGTAATTATATCTTAGTTGGGATCAAGTACAGGTACTGTTTTATTATTACAGAGAAAAGGGAATCATTTAACCATGAAATAAACCCAATAGGACTGTTCTGCCCCCAATAAGGGGTAATTATATCTTAGTTGGGATCAAGTACAGGTACTGTTTTAGTAGATATTAGTGAATAACTGAAAATTAGGATCTGAACATCGCTTGCAATTTTAGCCAGAAGTTGGAGCCAGTTTTCAGACTGGGTCTGATACAGACTATATTAATGGCCTGTATAAAAGAACTAGACTGCTTTCCTTTTTTACTTAAAATAAATTAAAAATGAATTTGGTGCATTTCTGAGACTTATCCCACTAATTACTCAGAACTCTGTTGCTTCTGGGACGAGACGGATTCACATTGGCCGCGCTCTTTGTCTCTTACCGAATGTTCTTAATTAAACTGCTTGGGAAATATCTCTATTTTTAGCCTCTGCCACGAGCACTAATTGCAATTAATGTACTTTGTCATTCCTTGGACGCGTCCATGAAAGCCCGGCCGGTTCTGTGAAGCTTAGCAGAGCCATTGCTGCATGCAAATATTTGCTCCAGCCGCCTAATTAAGGTGAGCTCTGATGCCTGGCAATTACACAAAGGAGCATTTCCTCCAGATGAAGGAAGGCCGGGGCGGAAGTCAAGTCCCGCTAACCTTATAATGGCAGGGAGATTGCCTTGTTCTAAAGCAGATGCTCTGATCTATGGCTTTGACCTGATAATGGAAATTGCTGAGCCCCCTGTGTCTCTCCCTATGTGATTGGTCGGATCCTTGTGCATCTCTATAGCGCAGAATAAGATTAAAGGGAAAGTACACTGAGCGACTGTGGGTTTAGACAGCAGCTACGTAGAGCTTATCTTGCAGAGTGTAGGAACTGCCCTGGATTGGCTAAAGGTCCCCATACACGTTAAGATCCGCTCACTATGCGAGGTCGCCAAGCGAGCGGATCTTCTACGGGTGGGCGATATTGGGTGAATTTAGGCTAATTCAGTTGTTTGGCCCTGGGGCCAAATGATCGAATTAGAACGCTGGTAATAGGCACAGTTGGTTCGGGGGCCGCATCAACGAGCCGATTCAGTCCCCGATCCGACTACATTTTTTAACTTGCCTGATTGATATCTGGCCGGATGCCGGTCGGGCAGGCCCGTCGTTTATGCTTCTAAGGTCCCCATACACGTTAAGATTCACTCGCTTGGCGATATCTGGGAGTGTGTAGGCTAATTCGATCGTTTGGCCCCAATTATATTGGCGGCAAAGGGGCAGTCAGTTCGGGGACCGCATCAACGAACCGATGTGGCCCCCGATCTGACTGAATCTTTTAACCTGGCCGATCGGTATCTGGCCAATTTAAGGCCAGATATCGGTCGGGCAGGCCCCTCGTTTCTGCCCCTACATGGGCTGATAAGCTCCCGAATCTGTCCAAGGGACCGATATTGGCAGCTACAATTGGCCCGTGTATGGCCACCTTTATTTCTTGCCACGCAAAGCAAACTTTCCAGCAGAGGAAGCTGTTCCATTATTGACTTGGAGTCTCAGCAAAGTACCCATGGCTTCTCCTAACATGTTGCTCCCCCTTTCCATTGGCCTCAAAGTAGGTGCCATTCTTACATTTCTGGCTTGGAGACAAGTTTTGGAAGCACAGAGACTCAGTTTTACACCAAGCAGAGCCTCCTGAAGGCCAGCAGTCCCCATTGGGCTACCAAACAGCCAATCACAGCCCTTATTTGGCACCCCCAAAGAACTTTTTTCATGCTTGTGTGGCTCACTGACCAAGAGTAAAAACAGTCGGGGATCCCTGACTATACTGGTGGCTGCAGGTATGGGATACACGGCAACTCTATTGCATAAAAGAGATACAGGTATGGGAATCCTTTTTCCGGAAACCCGATATCCAGAAAGCTCCAAATTACGGAAAGCCTGTCTCCCATAGACCCCATTTTAATCAAATAATTGAGATTTTTAAAACTGATTTCCTTTTTCTCTGTAAAAATAAAACAGTGCTTTGTATTTGATCCCAACTAAGATATAATTACCCCTTATTGGGGGCAGAACAATCCTATTGGGTTTATTTAATGGTTAAATGATTCCCTTTTCTCTGTAATCATAAAACAGTACCTGTACTTGATCCCAACTAAGATATAATTACCCCTTATTGGGGCAGAACAGCCCTATTGGGTTTATTTAATGGTTAAATGATTCCCTTTTCTCTGTAATAATAAAACAGTACCTGTACTTGATCCCAACTAAGATATAATTACCCCTTATTGGAGGCAGAACAGCCCTATTGGGTTTATTTAATGGTTAAATGATTCCCTTTTCTCTGTAATAATAAAACAGTACCTGTACTTGATCCCAACTAAGATATAATTACCCCTTATTGGGGGCAGAACAGCCCTATTGGGTTTATTTAATGGTTAAATGATTCCCTTTTCTCTGTAATAATAAAACAGTACCTGTACTTGATCCCAACTAAGATATAATTACCCCTTATTGGGGGCAGAACAGCCCTATTGGGTTTATTTAATGGTTAAATGATTCCCTTTTCTCTGTAATAATAAAACAGTACCTGTACTTGATCCCAACTAAGATATAATTACCCCTTATTGGGGGCAGAACAGCCCTATTGGGTTTATTTAATGGTTAAATGATTCCCTTTTCTCTGTAATAATAAAACAGTACCTGTACTTGATCCCAACTAAGATATAATTACCCCTTATTGGGGGCAGAACAGCCCTATTGGGTTTATTTAATGGTTAAATGATTCCCTTTTCTCTGTAATAATAAAACAGTACCTGTACTTGATCCCAACTAAGATATAATTACCCCTTATTGGGGCAGAACAGCCCTATTGGGTTTATTTCATGGTTAAATGATTCCCTTTTCTCTGTAATAATAAAACAGTACCTGTACTTGATCCCAACTAAGATATAATTACCCCTTATTGGGGGCAGAACAGCCCTATTGGGTTTATTTAATGGTTAAATGATTCCCTTTTCTCTGTAATAATAAAACAGTACCTGTACTTGATCCCAACTAAGATATAATTACCCCTTATTGGGGCAGAACAGCCCTATTGGGTTTATTTCATGGTTAAATGATTCCCTTTTCTCTGTAATAATAAAACAGTACCTGTACTTGATCCCAACTAAGATATAATTACCCCTTATTGGGGGCAGAACAGCCCTATTGGGTTTATTTAATGGTTAAATGATTCCCTTTTCTCTGTAATAATAAAACAGTACCTGTACTTGATCCCAACTAAGATATAATTACCCCTTATTGGGGGCAGAACAGCCCTATTGGGTTTATTTCATGGTTAAATGATTCCCTTTTCTCTGTAATAATAAAACAGTACCTGTACTTGATCCCAACTAAGATATAAATAATCCTTACTGGATGCAAAATGATCCTGTTGGGTTTAAATAATGTTTTATTGATTTCTTAGTAGACTTAAGGTATGGAAATCCAAATTACGGAAAGACCCCTTATCCGGAATACCCTTGGTCCCGAGCATTATGGATAACAGGTCCTATACCTGTACAGAAGAAAGGGAAAGTTGTGCTCAACCACTAAATCACTACCACCACTAAAGATTTGTGTTCAGCACAACACTGAAAGTCGGTGAAGGTTTGACACCATCAGTGTATATATATATATATATATATGTATATATAGAAATATATACTGTATGTGTTTGTTATGGCCGTTTCACCCATTGCCTTTCATTTCACAGACGAAGGAATAAAGTTGAACAGATGCAAAGCCGGCAGCTCCAATATAAGATTTTATGGAAAGTGCCGGGGTGTTTTTACGACGGGCCCGAGCCAGCGTGCAAAGCTAAACAGGATTATAAAACAAAAGATATGTGAATATGGTTTTTATCGGGCGCTTAGGAGAACAACGCCGCTCGTATCGGCACGGCACAGAAAAGAGGTTTTGTCAGAAAACACATTGCCCAGAAGTATGTGAAAGTTGGCGAGCGTTACGGGAAAACCAGTTACTGGGACGGGAACTTGTAAAAGTCGTGTTTGCCTTGAACAGGGGAGAGCAGGGCAATGTAGATAAGGGGGGATTAGCAGAGTTTGTGCTTATTTTACATAGACCGCGGCTGTCTCCTCTTATATATGAGATCTCATTTAGATAAGTACCATACTTAACTAAATTAAATAATATACACTGTATAACAGGGGGCATTCTCTCCATTCTGCTACTTAAATGAAATGTAAGCTCTCAAAACAAACACATATAATGCGCTCCACTTTTCCCACTTACATTATTTGTTTATATTTCCTAGACTTGAAGACATTAGCGCATTTTGCAATGTTAATACAATAAAAACTGAAAAAAAATAGCGCCATCTGCTGGTCAGGTCTGCGGCCGGGTTTCAGTCGAAAGAAAAGTTTTAGAAGGAAAAATCCAAAGTCTTCTGATGTTGTTCTGCTTAGGAAAGGCCAGAAGAAAGCCATTTGATTTTTTTTTTTTGGTCTTTCCCTAACAGATCAACATTTAAAAAATTCCCTCTTTCTCTTCCTCTTTGAAGGTTACTCCATAATAGAGAAGTACAGTAGGATATTATCTGGAGATAACGGTTTTTGGACCAAATCTTAACCACTTTGTGGGTATTCTGCAGGTACCCCCAGGGTCAGACTGGGTGTGTGAGGCCCACTGGGGCTGTTACACTAGGGCAGGGTTGAACTGGGGGGGCATAGGGCCCACCCTGCAGGTGCCCCCACTGGCCAGGTCCCCCGCTGAGCTTCCCTAACCCCCCCCCGCATTGGCCCTGGCCCGACGTCCTCCCCTCATGGGAGGAACATGGTCGGTTGTGAGAGCACCGACAAGGGTCGGATCTGGGCAACCTGGGCCCACTAGTCCGACCCTGCACCATGGGCCCGCACACCACTTCTAGGGCCCCTCACCACTTGCTTATCCACCACCAGCCCCTCCCCCTGTGCATTCACCTTATACTTACCCTGAAAGCGGGGGATGGCAGCAGACGAGCAAGGGCAGGGATTGGGTCTAGGTTGGCAGGGTTTTTCCCTGGTGTCCCGCTGGCCCAGTACGAACCTGGGTTCCAATCCAATCCAGGACTCTTCTTATCAGTACCTTAGTGCTGCAAATCAGTACCTTAGTGCTGCAAATATCACACAGGCGCTTTACCGCTACAGTATTGGTTCTGCCGGGGCGGAAAACCACATCATATTTTTTTGTATTTTTTAAGGATTTTTGACCCCTGTACCAGGATTAATGAAAACATCTGGCCGTTTGTTACAATACCGACCGAATGTTCTTGCCAAAACAATTCACATCTGTGTGGAGTTATCATTCCATATACAGTCTCCACGGGTCAGTTAAGCAAAGAGCAAAAAATAACACTGCATGGTGAACCCGTCTGATGTTCTTTACATGAAAACAAAAGTTTAAAATTTCCTACCAAAATATTTTGACAAAATCTGTGGCAGCCCCGGGGCTGTAGTGGCTCCCATGGGATTGTCCCATTGCACCTTGAAATTCAATAAGGAAGATTCAGACAGCTAGAACATTCCAACTAGGGATAGTCTGGGTAAGGAGTAAGGGGCATGTTTACTAAGATTGGAGATAAATATCTCTGGTGATGTTGCCCATAGCAACCAATCAGCAATAAGATTTGAACAGTCACCTACAAGTTAGAAATCAAAGCAAAGCACTAATTGGTTGCTGCATGTAACATCACTGGTGATATTTATCTCCATTCTAAGTAAACATACCCTTATATATCTTGGATTCATCCAAAGAAGGAGTTTTCAAGGAAGAAGGGCACCCCCATTGATGTGTCCATTCACAAGCTGGAGAAATCAATGTCATTACATTAAAAGGTCTGGAATTATCCGTTGTCAGCAAAGCCTAATCGTTATTCCATAGTGTTGCACTCAATAGCTACAACATATTACTAGTCGTACTAGGGAGGGTAATGGTGAATGAGTGGTATATTCCTTTTTGCTCAACCCTGCCCCAACCCATCTCGCTCTTATTCTCAAAAATGTTTGCGCCGGTGTTTTATTTCTTCAGCAATTACTGTCAGCCTGAATATCTGCTATTTTTTTCTTCTTTATGGATTTGTTTTTATTTCCAGAGACATTTGTTTGGCAGAAAAAACTCTAGCTTGGGTGAATACTCATCTCTCATGTCAGGGTAGATGCTCCAAGCTAGTGAGGAACCATTGAATTGTTTGAAAAGCATGGGTTCTCAGGGGTGCTGGTGTGTTGTTTTTTTGACAAGAAGAATGACTTACCTCCCTTAATCTGATGATCTAGACCAGTGATCCCCAACAAGTAACTCGTAAGCAACATGTTGCTCCCCAACCCCTTGGGTGTTGCTCTCAGTGCCCCCAAACCAGGGAGTTATTTTTGAATTCCTGACTTGGGGGCAAGTTTTGGTTGAATAAAAACAAGATTTCCTACCAAATAAAGCCCCCTGTAAGCTGATAGGGTGCATAGAGGCCCATAATAGCCAATCACAGCCCTTATTTGGCTCCTCCATGAACTTTTATGGTGCTTGTGTTGCTCTCAAAGTATTTTTACATTTGTCCAGGGTCGGATTGGGCCAGACCCCATCCCTCTTACCGCTCCCCCACCCGCCGGTGTCCTCCCCTGACGCATTTCACTTAAGCTCGCTCAGGGGAGGATGTCGGGCAGGTGCCCCTGAGTTGGGTTAGGGGGTGCGGTACCCCCCAGTCTGGCCCTGCATTGACTGTGGCTATAGTGTAGAGCATGACTGATCTAGAGCTTGTGTACCTGGACCTCACATTCCTTGTGGTGAGTTTCCCCAACTAAATGGTCATATATTTAACAGTAGTGATGAGCGAATATGTCCCGTTTCGCTTCTCCCAAAAACTTGCTAAACTTTGAAAAGATTCACGAAACAACGAAAAATTCGAGAAAATGTTGCGTGTCAAAAAAAAAATTGTTGTGAGCGACTTCTTTTTTGACGCGGGCGACAATTATTTGTTGCTGTGTCTTCATGATGAATTTTTGTGATGAAATTCTCTTCAAATCCATGCCCGGCTACTTACTTTACCCATCACTATTTAACAGTGATAATACAGTAAATATGAACTCATGCAATTTTTTTTTTACAAATTATAATTTTTTTGCCCGACTTTTCCAAAAAATATTTGCTCAAATTGGAAAATCTGCCCTATTTGGTCAAACTCTTTTGCAAAATATCTTGTTTTTAAACTGCTTTGGAGCTGTTTCGCTTGCCGTACTAAGCTTCCCTCAATCGCTCTTCCATTTCTTTCTGATCCGTGATGTAAACAAGGGTTCTTTAATAGTTTTGATGGCTTGACGCAAATCGCCAGTTGGATGGCAGTCAGATTACTCCCGGCTCTTTTTATATCCTTTTCCCATAAGAGGTTATAGCGGGTAATACGTATATTGCAATAGTTTTTATAGGCATTTATAACATATACGTGCTCGCAGGCAGAAATTCAAAGTTAATGGTTCGGCACGCCTACACTTTTTAAAACCTGGCATTCAACTTACAACTTACGAGATGTGGGCTGTCATTAACCGCTAATTGAAGAAGCTGAAATACATAGTTCTTTGACTTCTTGTATCAAAAAAGTTTTGGTTTAAAAGTATCTCTAAATCTCGCAGCCTGCGGGTGTCACTATATTGTATACACACTGACAAACCCAGCAAACTGCCATAGAAAGCAACATTAGCACCAGTGTAAATGGCGGGGGCGGTTCCACCACCTTTGGGGGTATAAATACAGTTGAGTTGGGGGTCTTAGAGACACTGATAAAGTTTCAGGGTTAGCTATCTTTTGAATGTGATTGGACAATTATTTCTCCAGCTGTATGTTCAAGGGATAGACTGTTTTAAAATTAATGATGTTATGAAAATATATCCAAGGAGAACTTGAGCTTACTAGGGGCTATTAAAGTCCTATGGTGGGCTAGAGCTGCCTCACAGGCCTCCAGTTGGACTGGACTCAGGGTAGGTCAGATAGGTATTTCAAGAACATCCTAAACCAGCGGTTCTCAACCTGTGGGTCGCGGCCCCTTTGGGGGTCGAACGACCCTTTCACAGGGGTCGCCTAAGACTATCGGAAAACACATATTTCCGATGGTCTTAGGAATAATTTCATGGTTGGGGGTCACCACAACATGAGGAACTGTATTAAAGGGTCACGGCATTAGGAAGGTTGGGAACCACTGTCCTAAACCTAATTCCCAATTCCTAGTTAGAATGAGATGGTTTGGATAACCCAACTTCCTTTTGGGACAGCAGTGGCTTCATCTGTTCTTCTGTTGCAAGGGAACAGGAACCTTGGTCTAGAACGTTGTCAAGAAACTTGGAGACAATCTATCAGCAGATCATGGGTCGCAACAAAAATGTAATTTAGCATTTTCCATAAAGCCAGTGAAAAAATGTCCTGTAATGGACACCCTTGACTTGTATTTTGAATGGTCTAGAACGTGGTCAAGAAACTTGGAGACAATCTATCAGCAGATCATGGGTCGCAACAAAAATGCCATTTAATATTTTCCATAAAGCCAGTGAAAATATGTCCTGTAATGAACACCCTTGACTTGAATTTTGAATGGTCTAGAACGTGGTCAAGAAACTTGGAGACAATCTATCAGCAGATCATGGGTCGCAACAAAAATGTAATTTAGCATTTTCCGTAAAGCCAGTGAAAAAATGTCCTGTAATGGACACCCTTGACTTGTATTTTGAATGGTCTAGAACGTGGTCAAGAAACTTGGAGACAATCTATCAGTAGATCATGGGTCGCAACAAAAATGCCATTTAATATTTTCCATATGTCCTGTAATGGACACCCTTGACTTGCATTTTGATCCTGTCTACCCAGTGGTGGTGGGTAGATAATGGCGAGTTGTTTTTGAGGGCTACTTTCCTTTGGTGTTTGGTATCCCAGCCAGGGTTGCGGTGTGGCTATCTCTTTGAATTATTCCACTGTTTGTTTTGAAGGAGATGCAGAAAGAGAAACCAGTCATTACTTGTGAGGCCCTCCACTGGCTGTGGTTGAACATCTGGATGCCATTGCCGTGCCACATAGCTATTCCTACAGCAAGACCGCGGCTGGGATAATGAGTGCATCGCCCATGTCTTTACGGATCAAAATAGAACGAAGAACCGGCACATTACTCATAGGTTTTAAAAATGAAAAAAACAAAAAAACGAGAAGAATTCTAAATGCCAACTCATTTGGAAGTAATTGCAGAGCCACTAATTGCATTGTAAGCATGGAATTAGTGGTTAGAAAGAGAAAATATTCCCACTAGGGCTTTATGGGACAATATTTCCTAACCTACAATTCCAGTTTTGAAAGAGACGGTGGTTTCGTTGGAGGTAAAAATGTGTTTAAGGGAAAATTACACCAAGCAGTCAAGAGTCGAAGTCTTCTGTAAATGGGCTTATGTAGTGAGCAAGAATTAGCCACGGCCCGTAACGCATAGCAACTGGTAATTACAGCACCGTAAGAGTCCTCAATTCATAAATATCTTTGTCACCAACAGTACAGTATATCTCAGGGGAAGAGAAAGATTGGTGTTTGCCCAGAGCTCCATATGGTTGGATGGGGATACAGGGGTCATTTTACAGAAGATCTGATGTTTTTCCTTGGCCCAAAACTCAAAAGGTGCATTTCAGCCAATAAATAATATATAAAAGTAATATGTAATAATGTCATAGTAACAGTACAGGTATCGGATCTGTTATCAAGAATGCTCGGAACCTGGGGTTTTCCGGATAAGGGGACATTCCATAATTTAGATCTCCACACCTTAAGTCTGCTAAAAATCATATAAATGTTAAATAAACCCAATAGGGCTGTTCTGCCCGAATAAGGGGTAATTATATCTTAGTTGGGATCAAGTACAGGTACTGTTTTATTATTACAGAGAAAAGGGAATCATTTAACCATTAAATAAACCCAATAGGGCTGTTCTGCCCCCAATAAGGGGTAATTATATCTTAGTTGGGATCAAGTACAGGTACTGTTTTATTATTACAGAGAAAAGGGAATCATTTAACCATTAAATAAACCCAATAGGACTGTTCTGCCCCAATAAGGGGTAATTATATCTTAGTTGGGATCAAGTACTGGTACTGTTTTATTATTACAGAGAAAAGGGAATCATTTAACCATTAAATAAACCCAATAGGGCTGTTCTGCCCCCAATAAGGGGTAATTATATCTTAGTTGGGATCAAGTACAGGTACTGTTTTATTATTACAGAGAAAAGGGAATCATTTAACCATTAAATAAACCCAATAGGACTGTTCTGCCCCAATAAGGGGTAATTATATCTTAGTTGGGATCAAGTACTGGTACTGTTTTATTATTACAGAGAAAAGGGAATCATTTAACCATTAAATAAACCCAATAGGGCTGTTCTGCCCCAATGAGGGGTAATTATATCTTAGTCGGGATCAAGTACAGGTACTGTTTTATTATTACAGAGAAAAGGGAATCATTTAACCATTAAATAAACCCAATAGGGCTGTTCTGCCCCAATAAGGGGTAATTATATCTTAGTTGGGATCAAGTACAGGTACTGTTTTATTATTACAGAGAAAAGGGAATCATTTAACCATTAAATAAACCCAATAGGGCTGTTCTGCCCCAATAAGGGGTAATTATATCTTAGTTGGGATCAAGTACAGGTACTGTTTTATTATTACAGAGAAAAGGGAATCATTTAACCATTAAATAAACCCAATAAGGCTGTTCTGCCCCCAATAAGGGGTAATTATATCTTAGTTGGGATCAAGTACAGGTACTGTTTTATTATTACAGAGAAAAGGGAATCATTTAACCATTAAATAAACCTAATAGAACTGTTCTGTCCCAATAAGGGGTAATTATATCTTAGTTGGGATCAAGTACAGGTACTGTTTTATTATTACAGAGAAAAGGGAATCATTTAACCATTAAATAAACCTAATAGAACTGTTCTGTCCCAATAAAGGGTAATTATATCTTAGTTGGGAATGGCCATACATGGAAATTCACGAATCCATGCCTGGCGAATTATTTCGCCCATCACTAGTAGGCTGCTCTAGGCATGTACAATATATAATATTCGACTAAAGGAATCGTAGACAGCTTGGCTCATTGCTATATGTGGGTAAGTGCTAGACGCAAGGCTGGTAGGCTCTTTGGGGGGGGGGGTATGCATGATGAGTTTTTCATGATGAGGCTGTAGATGCTATTAGTAAGTGTGAACGGTTTATACACCAGTTACAAATCTAAGAGGTATGTAATATTATTTCCTTCTACAATTTCTTTTCCCAATAAACCTTTGTGTGGTTCTGCTGTTCCCCCTGCACTCCCCCGGCGGAGCCATACCTGAGTGAGATTTTACAGTACTTGCTAAGTGCTACAAACAAGGCTAATTGCCACCGATACACAACATTTAATCTGCCACCGAGAAAGCGACGGCAGGAAAGTGGAAACGGGGGACGTAATAGCTATTCCCTCAAAGTTCAGAATTTGCTTTTATGTTTCCACTGTATAACTCGTTACAATTATCCCGGGCAAGAGGGCTGTAATTAAGGGGAAATGCGCAAGGATTGAGTTTATTTGTACCGAGGAGACGAAATGGAAGGGTCTGGGGTCTGTACTGTGTGCGGCTGCCAGGGCCGGATCAACCGAAAAATGGCATTCATGTTGGTTACAGAATGGTTTGTTCTCTATTGTGTGGGAAATGGGAAAGCCTGTAACTGCTGGTGGGGTACGAGGAGTTGAACAATAGAGGTGGGTTGTTGCTAGGGTAAGTAAAGTGTAAATGTAATCTCTATGTGACAAGTTACAGTCACGTTCAGTGCTTGGAATTATAGAGAGTTCCTATATATATATATATAGCACTGAGAAAAGCTGAAAACTTGGCCCCTCCAGACTGTCAGCAGCTTATTGGCCCTTGAGAGGTCCAACTCATATTATCCACATATAAATAGGGCAGGTTAGACAATCCCATCGGGCAAGGACCACATTGACACATTAACACATCTCTCAACATTAGCTTAGGGCAGTGATCCCCAACCAGTGGCTCAGGGGCAACATGTTGCTCCCCAACCCCTTGGATGTTGCTCCCAGTGGCCCCAAAGCAGGTGCTTATTTTTAAATTCCTGACTTCAATAAAATCTTTATTTGCTCCAAAACCATGAGTAGTACCAAACAAAGCCTTCTGTATGGTATTAGTTCAGGTAGGGACTACCTATAGCCAATCACAGCCCATATTTTGCACCCCCAGGAACCTTTTTTCGTGCTTGCATTTCTCTCCAACTCTTTTTACATTTGAACGAGGCTCACAAGTAAAAAAGGTTAGGCATCCCTGGCTTAGGGTCTCATGATGATCCCATCATGGACATACAATATAATCTCCACTCAAGGCTTCTCTGAGCCGCACGTTATATATCTCCCCCCATTGGGAAAGTTGGCACAGTTTCAGTGAGACAGGTACACGGGAAATGGGTGGTCCAACTGATATCATCCAGATATAAATCAGCAAGGTTTGGAAATCCCAACATGTCTTCCCACATGTTTGCTTAGGCTCCCTTGATGATCCCATCATGGACATACATTATAATCTCCGCTCAAGGCTTTTCTGAGCCACACGTTATATCTCCCCCCATTGGGAAAGTTGACACAGTGAGATAGGTACACGGCAAATGGGTGGTCCAACTAATATCATCCAGATATAAATCAGCAAGGTTTGAAAATCCCAACATGTCTCCCAACATGTTTGCTTAGGCTCCCTTGATAATCCCATCATGGACAATATAATCTCCACTCAAGGCTTATCTTAGCCACAATTTATATCTCCTCCCCATTGGGAAAGTTGGCACAGTTTCAGTGAGACAGGTACATGGGAAATGGGTAGTCCAACTGATATCATCCAGATATAGTTTGAAAATCCCAACATGTCTCCCAATATGTTTGCTTAGGCTCCCTTGATGATCCCATCATGGAAATACATTATAACCTCCACTCAAGGCTTCTCTGAACCAAACTTTATATCTCTCCCATTGGGAAAGTTGGCACAGTTTTAGCGAGACAGGTACATGGGCAATGGGTGGTCTAACTATTATCATCCAGATATAGATCGGGCAGGTTTGAAAATCCTGTTGGGCTAGGATAACATTGATGTCTCCCAACATGTTTGCTTAGGGCCCCATGTTGATCCGATCATGGACCTGGTGCCCAAACAATTGGATTATGCTAAGTAGGACCACCAATGTGGTCAAAGATCTGCTTGCTTGGCAAGTCTGAAAGGCTCCTCTCAATTATAGCACTGTTAGATGGCGATGCCTGTGACTAATTCAGCTGGGAGAGGTAAGAAAGCTCAGTTAAGACTAAAAACCAATGAACTTGTAAAATACATAACTCTATGAATGTGGGTCCGAAGGGGGCAATATCCATTAGAAAAGTGCACAGTGTTTTTTATGAAGTCTTATGTTCAAAGCTAGACAGGGTTATATAACTGTAACAAAGAATGATTATTGCGGCTCGTTGCTGGAACTGGGCCTTTCTGCTGAGCCCTCAGATACATTTTGGCACAGACAGAACAATGATGAACCTTACAGAAGGCATAAGACTTGCCGAGACCCTCGGCAGCTGTAAGGTTTGAGTAAGGAAGAAGAATCTCGGTAAGAGGGGCCTGGGTGAGTTCTTGAACAAGCAGAATATCCAAGGCTATTGTGATACTAATACCTACAGTTAGTATTAGTGGTTGTATTTATAGTTTATGTATGTGAGTGTATAGATTGGTAATTATAGGCTGTGGGTGCTGGGTTTACTTGGAAGGGTTGAACTTGATGGACTCTGGTCTTTTTTCAACCCTATGTAACTATATGACTGGCACGTCTGAGAGAATCCCAGGTTGAGCAGATACAATATAATCTCCATTCAAGGCTTCTCTCAGCTATGGTGTATAACTTTTCCCACTGGAGAAGGTGGCACAGTTTTAGGGAGACAGCTACATGGGAAATGACAAGGGTTTTATTACCAATTTACTTGTTTCTAAACAGTATTTATTATTGTTTGGCCAACTCTGGATAAGAAGAGCCCCTGCCAATGTAGAGCAATGTTCATTGGCAAGCAGTTCCAAATCCTGAGTCACTTGTCCTTGTCACTTGCATTGTGCTTGGTACGTGCAACTCAACAGAGTCTTCGTTCATTATTCAAGCTGAACCTTCTCATTTTCTTCTCTGTTCTTCTTCAAGGTTCTTCAAACTGTAGGGTTCATTTGAGATGTGGTCAGAATTTAATCTGGCCGATATTGGCCCCTGACTTGATCACACGTGTAGAGTCTGCAGGTTATTGGACCAAATATGGGGCCAAAATGATGGCCTCACTGATAAAGGCTCAGTCAGATTTTCTTTGGGAAGGCCTGAAGGTCCTGAAGGTCAACCTGGTCCCCTTATATGAACATTGTTACTGCAGACCAAATAAATAGATTGTCTCTTTTTTGCCATCTGCTTGGTGGTTTTTGGAAACAAGGAGATCTTGCCTGGTTCTCTCTTACTTGCATTTTCCTCTTCTATGGGGAGTTGTATAGATAACTGGAGAAGGAAAGGTAAATATCACAAATGTTGGGTACATCTTCTGATCTGGAAAACAGGGAGAATATGAAGTGACTTCAATGCCTCTAGATAGGGATTAACTCTTTAGTACCCTTACCCTAATGAACTGCTAAATCTATGCAGCTTTCCATGTGCTAGCCTTGCCCAATCATTGTTTTTAATGTAGGTGAATTATTTGAGTGGGTTATGGGATGAGGGGGAAGTTGCTTGGGGTAGGTTTGGCAAAAAAATGCATCACATTATAGCATAAATGTTAAAGCCTGGGGGGCACGGCTGGGGGTCATGGAATAGAGGTTTGGGCATTGTCAGTATATTTTTTTTTAATAAACTATAATTTTCTGTACATGATGAGCCAAGCGCCCCACCCCTGTTACCTGCTCTCTCAGTGCTCTATCCGCTCCCACCCAGGGGCATAGGGAGAACAAACCACTTGTGACAGGTGACTAAGGGCAGTTAGTGCCACCAGGCTTCATACATAATGTGACCACGAGGCAAATGCCAAGTCGAATCTGCGACTGGGAGTCGCCAAACAGGAGCTGATGTTGCCCACCCTGCTGCTATTCCTCTCTCAGTGAGGCACAATATTATTTCATTTCACGCATTTCATATGCTGTTCCCTGGAAAAAGATCAGATTCTGGACTGGTAAAAACTGTAGGAAATGCCTCATCATGCACATCATCAGGACTAATGGAATACTTACCCTTAATCTCTCTTTCTTTCTTCTTTTCTTTTTCTTTCTTTCTTTCTCTTCCCACTCTGTTTTTCTAACGGACTAACGGAATACTTGCACCTAATCTCTCTTTCTTTTTTTCTTTCCTTCTCTTCCCACTCTCTCTTTGTCTTTCATTTTCTCTATTCTGCTCTTTCTTTCTTTTTCTTTCTTTCTTTCTTTCTTTCTTTCTTTCTTTCTTTCTTTCTTTCTTTCTTTCTTTCTTTCTTTCTCTTTCTTTCTTTCTTTCTTTCTCTTCCTACTCTCTTTCTTTCTTTCCTTCTCTTCCTACTCTCTCTTTGTCTTTCATTTTTCATTTTCTCTCTTCTGCTCTTTCTCTTTCTCTCTCTCTCTCTCTCTCTCTCTCGCTTTCTTTCTTTCTTTCTTTTCTCTTCCAACTCTCTTTCTTTCTTTCCTTCTCTTCCTACTCTCTCTTTGTCTTTCATTTTTCATTTTCTCTTTTCTGCTCTTTCTTTCTCTCCATCTCTTTCTTTTCTTCTCTTCCTACTCTCTCTTTGTCTTTCATTTTTCATTTTCTCTCTCTTTCTTTCTATCTTTCTTTCCAGAGAGTAGAAATAGACATTCACATACTGATTTCCATAGAAATCCTATTGATTATGCACATTAAGCCATGTACTCTTACAGATGAGCAATCAACATCTCGTGAGTAGAGGTCAGCTGAATACAAAGCCATCATGACTGAAGATACCTAAGGAAATTATACTGGAGTACTATTTATACTTTACAGCCAAACCCATCCTAATGGAATGACATTTAAACTCAGCTCCGCACTCTATGTGTGTGTAATCAAAACCTACTAACATGGTAAAAATTGATTTCTAGCATTTATGGACCAATCTCTACAGTTGCTTAGCAACACCCATTGTCAGTTTGGAGCCTCCATATAAAGGCCTATATATTATATATACTATTGGTTTAATGGTTTTCACTTTTGTTGGATAGGGTGAAGTGCCAGAACCGGACCTTCTGTCTTTTCTTTTAATAGAAACAAGATGCCACGAAACTGCCTGTGCAGAATATGCCACGTGTGCCCTGGGCCTAAACATTGCTGCTTGGCAGAAATAGATCATTGCAAGGCACTGGCAGCCATTCAGTTAGTAGGTGCTTCAATGCAACAAGTGGCAACAAATAATACATGATTCCCTGCTAGTGATGAGCAAATTGGTCAAATTTCTTTTTGACTTGTTGCATGAAAACGCCCCCTTTTTCGAATTGTCGCACAAAAAAACAGCCTTAAAAATCCGAAACCTCTAAAGCAGGCGTGGCCAGACTTTTTTGCGAGCCGATCGACTTTGGCTCCACCCCGTGTACATACGCGATACAGCCTATATATGCATACCCCATTAAAGCGCCGCATTTCCGCATTGCAAGGCTTCAACGCGGCCCACCATAAGTCCTCGGTGGATCGACTGGTTGAACTGCGATCGTCGTTTTGGCCACCCCTGCTCTGAAGTTTCAAAGCAAAAGAAGGATCCTCTAGGGAAGGGACATCGGCCAGTGACTTCTACATGATCTCGGCACGTTTTAGCTGGTAAATTGTCAGATTCGGATTTGTAGCCGTTGAGTTGCAACTTTTTTTTCTGCTACCTTTAGAGCTAAAAATGTCCCCAATCGGGATATAAAAATGGCCCCCTAAGGTTCATCAATTTCCTAAAATGCAGACGATTTCTCAGCAATAATTGTATTGAAATATAGTTGCTAAGTTCATTAAGAAACCATGAATTTGCCGGATCCATTTGGGCTATTTGGGAAGGGCTGAGCCGTACGTGTATTTCAGCGCAGAGCTGAGCCCCAGCGGGAAGCTAAATGTCTGCACTTAATCCACTCACATCTTGAAAGTTTTCAGAGCAGAACATGTTATCAGCCTGTAGCGTCCCGGGGCTGCCGGACCACCGAGTGGGATTGAGTTTAATCTCGGGCTGGAGGGCTGTTTGTTTAGAGATAGAGAGTGTGCAAACAGAACAGAGGAAAATGAAGTCAGAGTGGAGGGATGAAATAAGGAGATGCAGTGGTTCCCATCCAAGGCAAAAGGAGATCTTTGGTTTAATGCACTAATACAAAGGTTTGTCCATGTCAGGGCTCTGTGCAGGCCAATCAGGTTCTTCCAAAACCATTTCTATGGACCAGCTGCCTTAGAAACCCAAGCTCATTATTAGTGATGGGCGAAATGTTTTGGCAGGCATGGATTCGCGGCGAATTTCCACGTTTCGCCATTGGCGGATTGTTTCGCGAAAGGGATGAAAAAATTAGCAGCGGAAAAATTCGCTGCACGTCCAAAAATTGTCACTGGTGTCAAAAAAGAATGGTCGCGGACGTGAAAAGAATAGCCGCGCAACAAAATAATAGCGTCAAGTGACGAAATAATAGCCTCGCGACAAAATAATAGCCTCGCGACAAAATAATAGCCGCGGGCGACAAAATAATAGCCGCGGGTGACAAAATAATAGCCGTGGGCGACAAAATAATAGCCGCGGACGACGAAATAATAGCTGCACGACAACATAATAGCCGCGGGCGACGAAACTATAGCCGCGCGACAAAATAATAGCCGTGGGCGACAATTTCTTTTTGTCGCACGGCATTTTCGCCGTTTCACGGATATTTTGAAAGATTCGCGAATTTTTCGGCGAAGCGAAACGGAACAGATTCGCTCATCACTACTCATGATGAGCAGTTGCCGTGTTTTTGTTGCTTTGAGCACTCGGTGGCCCTGTTTAGAAAGGTTGTGTGGCCTACTGCTTTGTGGTTCAGTTGTTGTTTGATGTTTCTACTTCACAATAACAGAGCTAGAGGTTGTCCAGGGAAGGTCTAGTAGAGCAGAAAACTGATTTGTTGGGGAGGTGACCCCCATGACCGTGTCACATTGACAGCCATTCAGCTCTTTAGTACAACCGGTTTCACTGCCAGTGTTTGCCTAAGGGGATTGGATGGCTTGGTCTTAAGCATCTGTAATTAATGCATTAATTAGTGGCTGGATTAGTCAAACCCATTAATTAGAAGGGACGTCTGCATATTTTTGACTAGATAGGGTGTCTGAAAAATAAATGACATGTACATAGGTTTTGCCTATATGAAAAATAAAGTTGAAAATAGTGATAAGAAGTTCCATACAGCAATACATGTAGATTGTCTCGTTACTTAAACCTCAGTCTATGGGTTGTAGGTAATAACCAATGAGGACAATCGAAAATCCAGGCAGCAATGAAGTAGTTATTCAAATTAAAAACTTTAATTAGGGCATGTAAAGATTAACGCGTTTCGTGCCTCGGGGGCACTTACTCACAGGCTAAAGGTCACATCCCATGTACAAACGTTTGTATTGGCTGTTGTATCTTGTACTGTGATTGGTCACACGCCCTATAAATAGTTTATACAGAGGGTGTGACCTTTAGCCTATTAGTAAGTGACCCTTAGGCATGAAACGCGTTAGATATTTTTATTCAAACTACTCCACTGCTGCCTGGATTCTTGATTGTTCTCACTCTTTAGTTTATTTATTAGATACGGTGTCTGGCCTTCTCCAGCTTCTGCTTGAATCTCATTATTCCCAATAATCACCCTTCCACCAAAAGATATTAACTAACAACAAAAAGGGTTGGATTGAATCGTATAGTGGGGCCTATGGGGTGTGGCCATTAGAAGAAGACTGCTTCAGCCTGGCAATGTGCTCCTCGTCTGATGACTTTCTGAAGTCTGTACAATTGTTGGCCAGATAATGGTGGGACTGGCCTGTTGGTGGACCCTTAGTGGCCAGTTTGTTACATGGTACACCTGGACCACTAGAGATCCCATGTTTTCTCTCTTTCTCCTTCCACCTTACTTCTAGGGATTTTGTTGTATAAATGATAAGATTATGGAGATCTGGGGAGTGGTTTGTAGAACAATACAGTTAGGACCACACAACTAAGACTAAGGGTCCAAAGAAGTGTCTGGTGTTGACCTTCATCAAGGCCATTGAGATTTCCCCAGTCTACCCCTGGTAAGAACCTACCAACCCAATGAGATGGAAGAAGGTGATGTGTTTCAGAACATTTTCTAATAACTCAATAGTAAAAGCTAATTATGGCAAAATAAAAATATCAGCTACCAATCATTTCCAGATGAGTTTACATCCCCTTTAAGCCATGAACTCTTATTTTACATAATCTTCAAATAAGAGATGCAATCAGTAGGAGCTTAGCGGCCTAAAAACCCACCAGGAACAAGATATGGAAGTGTTATGTATTCTTTACAGCTAAACCCATCCTAATGGGATGACATTTACACTCGGCACTGCTCACTTTCCGTGTCCCCTAAATCTCCTAACATGATAAATATTGATTCAGACCAATCTCTAGTGTTGCTTAGCAACCCACATTGTCTGTCACTTTGGAGCCCCCGTCCCTTCTTCCTAAAGGCAAATTTATCACCTGCGGAGCACAAATTGGTGCCATTAAAAACTCCCCAAGTCACCAAAATTAGCAATGATTTTAGCTTTATGTTGGGTAATTAAAGGCACCGATTGCATAAATCGGCCAATAGCTGTTATTGAATTGATCTGGTTATTTTTGAGGGGGGCATAGGGGGGTTATGCTGATGTCTTCCAAAGCAGATTGGCAGCCAATTTACAATATAAACCATGAGATGAGTAAATATTTTCACTGGGTGCGGACTCGCTGCGAAATTCCACATTTCGTTGTTGACAAATATTTGTGAGAAATTTACACCATTAAAAAGTCACAGCAAAAAAAATGCCCATAGACGGTGGCGTTTCTACACTGTGACAGGCCCCCCTTTGGAGGGGCCCAGAGTGCAATGCAATAACAACCCGCCCCTCCTGTTCCGCACCCACCCCTCACATCCCAACTCCCTGCCCACCCCTCCCTCACATCCCCAGGTAGGAAAGAGATGGAGAGGGGGGTTCACCAAAGCAGACCCTGTATTCTGGGCCCCCTCTATAGTTATGCCACTGACTCCTACGTATTTTGCAGGGGAAAAGTAGCCACGAAAAAAAGTCACCATGAAAAAAACCAACCATTTACTTTGACGCGTTTCGCAATTTTTTCCCATTTCCCATTGTTTTCCCAATTCTTTCTGCCAATCTAGGCAGTGGAAAAACTAGCCTTACAACAGACCCCACGGTCATGGTGGGGGGAAGTAGCCATGAAAAAAGTCGCCATGAAAAAAAACAGCCATTGACTTTGACGCGTTTCACAATTTTTTCCCATTTCCCATTGTTTTGCCAATTTTTTTCGCCCAACCTAGGCAGTGGCAAAGCTAGCCTTACAACAGACCCCGTGGTCACGTGGGGGGGGAAGTAGCCATGAAAAAAACAACCATTGACTTTGGCGCGTTCCGCAATTTTTTCCCATTGTTTTGCCATTTTTTTCTGACAATCTAGGCAGTGGCAAAACTAGCCTTACAACAGACCCCGCGGTCATGGTGGGGGAAGTAGCCACGAAAAAAACAGCCATTGACTTTGGCGCGTTTCGCAATTTTTTCCCATTGTTTTGCCAATTTTTTCTGGCAATCTAGGCAGTGGCAAAACTAGCCTTACAACAGTACAGTACAGCTGTATTGCTGTATTGTTTTTACACCGAGCCCCCTTAGAAGGTTTGTTTGCAGGGGGGCCCAGAGCGACCAAGTTATGTCACTGAATCTAGGATACAAATACATGCCAATGGGGAAAACTACCAGGGAATTAAATAGCAATAAACGCGTCCAGCTTTCCCAAAATTCGGTATCCCGCGTGACTTGCCAACGCCGTTTAATGAAACGATGACGCGCAGAAACCTTTCCCAATTGGTTATTTGTATGAAACAGATGTAACTCCGAAGAGCTGTGTGCGCCGTTATTATAGCAATCTATAAATCTTAAAAACAAACCCCCCAAAAAAACAAACCTCCTCACATCTATCATCTTGCCAGGGAAGTCAAATATTAGGTTGGCAGCGAGGGTTTCCTGCGTCCCTCGGAGCCGAGGCCGTTCCCGCTTGATGCGGGGGAAGCCGACACCGAAAGGAAATCAGATTTGAGGCAATTTAGGGAGGATGTGATTGGTCACGCTGCTCCCAGGTGAACCGAAGCGTCTGTCCGGCTGATGATTTCGGTTCCAGATATCAAAGCAATTGGCCTTTGTAGGGGCCGTAGTTCCGGCCAAGAACTAATGCGCCCTTTCTAGAATGATATTTATGTTATCCATGTATTCCTGCCCTGAAATTACTTTTCCATCCCTTCCTCTCGCTACGAGGCTTCAGCAAAGGGAAAGCTAAACCCATTCTATACACAGAGTCTCTTTAACAACCAGATACACAGGCAAGAACTCTCCAATAATATATTATTATCTATTGTAAACAAAAACACTTGTCTTAAATGCACACTATGGCAACTACAGGATCACGGCTGAGAAGTAAATCAAGTAATTACACTGAAATATTGCCTAGTGCTTCATTATAAATATGTTTTATTTGGGGTATTGGTGCTATTTTTCTGATTCACTGAGAAAAAACTTATGGGAGTATAAAGCAGATATAGATAGTTTTATTCTAAACTAACTCGCTTATATGATGGTATAGTCAGAGAATGTGGAATTAAGGCATTCTAACAGGCCAACAAATAAGCACTCACCCCAAATCCCCCCCTAACTGGCCTTCAGGCTGGGCCCCCTTAGCCCATAACAAGGTTACAGATATATAGAAACATTGGGGTAACAGTCACCCCGCTATAGTTCCAGGGGTACCCATGGCACAAATAAGCACTCACCCCAAATCCCCCCCTAACTGGCCCTCAGGCTGGGCCCCCTTAGCCCATAACAAGGTTACAGATATATAGAAACATTGGGGTAACAGTCACCCTGCTATAGTTCCAGGGGTACCCAGGGTACAAATAAGCACTCACCCCAAATCCCCCCCTAACTGGCCTTCAGGCTGGGCCCCCTTAGCCCATAACAAGGTTACAGATATATAGAAACATTGGGGTAACAGTCACCCTGCTATAGTTCCAGGGGTACCCAGGGCACAAATAAGCACTCACCCCAAATCCCCCCCTAACTGGCCTTCAGGCTGGGCCCCCTTAGCCCATAACAAGGTTACAGATATATAGAAACATTGGGGTAACAGTCACCCCGCTATAGTTCCAGGGGTACCCAGGGCACAAATAAGCATTCACCCCAAATCCCCCCTAACTGGCCTTCAGGCTGGGCCCCCTTAGCCCATAACAAGGTTACAGATTTATAGAAACATTGGGGTAACAGTCACCCCGCTATAGTTCCAGGGGTACCCAGGGCACAAATAGGCACTCACCCCAAATCCCCCCTAACTGGCCTTCAGGCTGGGCCCCCTTAGCCCATAACAAGGTTACAGATATATAGAAACATTGGGGTAACAGTCACCCTGCTATAGTTCCAGGGGTACCCAGGGCACAAATAGGCATTCACCCCAAATCCCCCCTAACTGGCCTTCAGGCTGGGCCCCCTTAGCCCATAACAAGGTTACAGATATATAGAAACATTGGGGTAACAGTCACCCCGCTATAGTTCCAGGGGTACCCAGGGCACAAATAAGCACTCACCCCAAATCCCCCCCTAACTGGCCTTCAGGCTGGGCCCCCTTAGCCCATAACAAGGTTACAGATATATAGAAACATTGGGGTAACAGTCACCCTGCTATAGTTCCAGGGGTACCCAGGGCACAAATAAGCACTTACCCCAAATCCCCCCTGGCCCCATATATATATATAAATCTTTCTTATATCACAATAATACAGGTTTTCCCTTTGATGCAAAAGACACCCTGAAACCCAAAGAAGACCCCATGGTAACGGGGCAAAAGCAGAGGGCATATTTATAGCTGCCGTTCCACTGAGAGAAATACATACAGACTCCCAGTGTGTGTTTAGTTCTGGGTCGGCGTTGGCTGCAACTCGTACGTACGTCGTGCCCGGGGCAATAAATAGCAGATTAGAATAATAAGCAGTGGATGTGTTACCTAATAAACTGCTGAGCCAGAATGATTTTAAAGCTGCAATTCACTCGTGCAGAAATAGGTAAGAATATAAATATTAGTCAGCTGAATCCATTCTGTGTGCGTGAATCCGAACCTGAACTGGCCGAGGAATTCCTCTCCGCCCCCTACTGTAAATGATAAGGATATTAGCAGTCACTGAGGGGTTCTGTGCCCATATAAAGGCACAAGGCTGCAGGCTGAGTTATACAGGGAACTCTGAGTATCACTCATGTATTATAAGGGATAATGTACCCCCTACTGTAAATGATAAGGATATTAGCAGTCACTGAGGGGTTCTGTGCCCATATAAAGGCACAAGGCTACAGGCTGAGTTATACAGGGAACTCTGAGTATCACTCATGTATTATAAGGGATAATGTACCCCCTACTGTAAATGATAAGGATATTAGCAGTCACTGAGGGGTTCTGTGCCCATATAAAGGCACAAGGCTGCAGGCTGAGTTATACAGGGAACTCTGAGTATCACTCATGTATTATAAGGGATAATGTACCCCCCTACTGTAAATGATAAGGATATTAGCAGTCACTGAGGGGTTCTGTGCCCCCCATATAAAGGCACAAGGCTGCAGGCTGAGTTATACAGGGAACTCTGAGTATCACTCATGTATTATAAGGGATAATGTACCCCCTACTGTAAATGATAAGGATATTAGCAGTCACTGAGGGGTTCTGTGCCCATATAAAGGCACAAGGCTGCAGGCTGAGTTATACAGGGAACTCTGAGTATCACTCATGTATTATAAGGGATAATGTACCCCCTACTGTAAATGATAAGGATATTAGCAGTCACTGAGGGGTTCTGTGCCCATATAAAGGCACAAGGCTGCAGGCTGAGTTATACAGGGAACTCTGAGTATCACTCATGTATTATAAGGGATAATGTACCCCCTAATGTAAATGATAAGGATATTAGCAGTCACTGAGGGGTTCTGTGCCCATATAATAATATTAAAGCCAAATTGTCTTTTAAAAATTGGCACAGAGCATCAGATTTTTTTTAAACATTTTTATCATTCTTGCTGTCTCCCTATGTTACTCCCAGCGCACAACACAGCCTTCCCTTGTCCATGGATAGAGATAGACCTTCGCTCCCCCCCCCCCATTGCCTGACAAGAACCATTGAGTAACATTAGTAACGCTGTGTGAGAATAAAGTAGGATATTTCCCACGGGAGGAATGGAAACATATAGGATAATCCCTAAGAAACACTCACAAAGCCCCTTTATATTTGCTATGTAAATATATCAATAAAATAATAATATCAACCTTCCCAGGTTTGTACAGAGAGGAATATTATAGGGTATTATAGAGAAAATGAAAAAGAAGGATATTCATGCCTGAATATTGCAGTTTTCCTACAGGGGTGAGAAGCCCTTGATGTAATGGAGTGGAATATGCTATAGATCAGCGTGTGTGGGGAATGACATATATACTACATCTCTAGCACATATCTAGTACACGTCTAGAACATAGAACGTCGAGAACATAGCACGGAAGTTGCCATTTTACTCACTATGGAACTCCAGGGTCTCAGGTAAACTATGAAGAAACCCAATTCTTTGCTTTCATGAGAAGTCTGACAATACAATGACATATACAGTACTGGTATGGGACCTGTTATCCAGAATGCTCAGGACCTGGGGTCTTTCCGTAATTTGGATCTCCATACCTTAAGTCTATTGGCCTCCCGTAAGAATTAATTATATCTTAGTTCAAGTACAGGTACTGTTTTATTATTACAGAGAAAAGGGAATCATTTAACCATTAAATAAACCCAATAGGGCTGTTCTGCCCCAATAAGGGGTAATTATATCTCAGTTGGGATCAAGTACAGGTACTGTTTTATTATTACAGAGAAAAGGGAATCATTTAACCATTAAATAAACCCAATAGGGCTGTTCTGCCCCAATAAGGGGTAATTATATCTTAGTTGGGATCAAGTACAGGTACTGTTTTATTATTACAGAGAAAAGGGAATCATTTAACCATGAAATAAACCCAATAGGGCTGTTCTGCCCCCAATAAGGGGTAATTATATCTTAGTTGGGATCAAGTACAGGTACTGTTTTATTATTACAGAGAAAAGGGAATCATTTAACCATTAAATAAACCCAATAGGGCTGTTCTGCCCCCAATAAGGGGCAATTATATCTTAGTTGGGATCAAGTACAGGTACTGTTTTATTATTACAGAGAAAAGGGAATCATTTAACCATTAAATAAACCCAATAGGGCTGTTCTGCCCCAATAAGGGGTAATTATATCTTAGTTGGGATCAAGTACAGGTACTGTTTTATTATTACAGAGAAAAGGGAATCATTTAACCATTAAATAAACCCAATAGGGCTGTTCTGCCCCAATAAGGGGTAATTATATCTTAGTTGGGATCAAGTACAGGTACTGTTTTATTATTACAGAGAAAAGGGAATCATTTAACCATTAAATAAACCCAATAGGGCTGTTCTGCCCCCAATAAGGGGTAATTATATCTTAGCTGGGATCAAGTACAGGTACTGTTTTATTATTACAGAGAAAAGGGAATCATTTAACCATTAAATAAACCCAATAGGGCTGTTCTGCCCCCAATAAGGGGTAATTATATCTTAGTTGGGATCAAGTACAGGTACTGTTTTATTATTACAGAGAAAAGGGAATCATTTAACCATTAAATAAACCCAATAGGGCTGTTCTGCCCCCAATAAGGGGTAATTATATCTTAGCTGGGATCAAGTACAGGTACTGTTTTATTATTACAGAGAAAAGGGAATCATTTAACCATTAAATAAACCCAATAGGGCTGTTCTGCCCCCAATAAGGGGTAATTATATCTTAGTTGGGATCAAGTACAGGTACTGTTTTATTATTACAGAGAAAAAGGAAATCAGTTTTAAAATTCTGAATTTTTTTTATTAAAATGGAGTCTATGGGAGACGGGCATTCTGTAATTCAGAGCTTTCTGGATAACGGGTTTTGGGATAAGGGATCCCATGCCTGTAACAAATCCCTTACCTGTAGCTTAAATCTGTGTGTTTTGTCATTTGTCTGTGTGATTTGTAGATAATGTGACTCTTGGCTAATTCCATGTTAGAAGACAAGATTCTGGGAAATACTCATAAATATGAATTGACACTCGGAAAGGAAATGTTGGCTGATACGTGGTGGAAACCAATACCAATCATCTATTGGGCAGTAATACCCTGTGATCTCTGCGGCAGAATGAGGGGAATTTACTTCAGGGAAGAGGCAGAGTCTTCCAAGCAGCAATAGGAAAACAGATTCAGGCTCAGAGAAAGGGAAAGGTCTGTTATTCATCCACAACAACACATTTGCTCATTTGTGCTTGAATCTGTGTTGACTTGATTTCTGTGCTGGATGCTATTGATTATATTGGTGAGTGAGTATAGTTATTATCGTGTAGTTATTGTGCGGTCATCCACAGAAGTGTTTTACACGGACCCACAGAGGGTAAAACAGAGTAAAATGGAGACAGTAGGGCAAAATAGGGACAGTAGGACAAGATGGAGACAGTAGGGCAAGATGGAGACAGAAGGGAAAGATGGAGACAGTAGGACAAGATGGAGACAGTAGGGCAAGATGGAGACATTAGGACAAGATGGAGACAGTAGGACAAGATGGAGACAGTAGGGCAAGATGGAGACAGTAGGACAAGATGGAGACAGTAGGACAGGATGGAGACAGTAGGGCAAGATGGAGACAGTATGGCAAGATGGAGACAGTAGGACAAGATGGAGACAGTAGGACAGGATGGAGACAGTAGGGCAAGATGGAGACAGTAGGGCAAGATGGAGACAGTAGGACAGGATGGAGACAGTAGGGCAAGATGAAGACAGTAGGGCAAGATTGTGACAGTAGGGCAAGATGGAGACAGCAGGGCAAGATGGAGACAGTAGGGCAAGATGGGGATAGAGTACAGCAAGATAAAGACAGTAGGAAAAGATAGGTGCAGTAGGGCAAGATAATAGCATGGGAAGATGGAGACAGTAGGACAAGATAGAGACAGTAGAGCAAGATGGAGACAGTAGAGCAAGATGGAGTCAGTAGGACAAGATGGAAATAGTAGAGCAAGATGGAGACAGTAGGAGAAGATGGGGACAGTAGGGCAAGATGGAGACAGTAGGGTAAGATGGAGACAGTAGGGCAAGATGGGGACAGTAGGGCAAGATGGAGACAGTAGGGCAAGGTGTCAGTGGAAACACTTTTCCCACCATCTTCAGTAAAAAATAGAAAGGTATCTCTGTTACCAATGTTTCCACCCATGGAGATTAACTGATCATGTCAGACTATTCCCAGTCATTGTTGGCTCTAGTATTCTCTACTAGTAACCTTTCATTTACAGCTCTACACCTGCCAGATAGTAGCTCACCTGAGCCTTCCCCTGTGCATCTCCCAAGCAGCGTAATCTAGTAGCATGGCCAATTAACCCATAGCAACTGGTCAGAATTTGGCTTTATCTGCTGCAGTACTAATGGGTGGTGGCCTCTTGGTGTGGGCTACTGGCCCAGGCTGAGTTTTAGTGCAGTATAAAGGACTATTATTGAGTATTATTACTCAATACCCCAGCCCCCCCCCCCCAAAGCTGTACCCCCCCCCCCCCAATGCCATTGCAGCAACCATGTTGCCTTGTTTCAGTCCAACTGGTAAAGTTTCCACCAGTAAAGGGAAAATAATGCTAAAATGTGTATTTCATACATAATAAATGGCATCAGAACTGTCCAACCTCTGTAAAAATGGTTTAACCGCCCACTAAAACCGCATTTCATCCCCGCGGGAGGGTGACAGCCGCTCACACAGCTGATAAATAGGTACGAGAATGGGAGGCTTCAGTTTTATTGAAATGTCTGCGATAATGGGATCCTTTTATATAAAAATATGTTTTTCAGTCAACTCCAATATCCTTCAACCCCCCCCCCCCTCATCTGCCCCCGTGTAATTTACTAACACTTAAGCCGTTTCAGGACGAGCTTAGAAGTTCTCCTTATTCTTCAGTCTCGTATTATTATTATTGTGAATAATGATGGAATGTGAACAATAAAAGTATTCTTGTTGGAGAAACATGACTTTTAGCGAGTTGAAAGGAGCAATATATCATTATGTGCAATATTATAAGGCATTATGGCACCCAAGGATTCCCATAGATCACATAATACAAAGTCTAAATGTAATTGCGCCCTTGCTGCTCTTGCACCTTCAAGGTGTTAGTAAATGAGCATGCAATTTAGCACCAATGTTAGTAAATGAAAGTATCGGTTTTTGCTTGGTACAGCCTGTAATCATTATAACAATTAGGCTAAGGGGTGCAGGGTTCCTATGGCAACAGGGTCACACCAATGCGGAGCTCTGCACCTTGCACCAGTGCAGTCGGATTTGGGGCAAAAATGCTCTGTGCATAGGGCCCCTTAGTGTTCTTTGGGTCTATGTAAACAACCCCTATTATTGTAAATGAGTCTTGCAAGACTATAGGCCAAGCACCGGTGATTAGGGCTGCCACCTGGCTGGTATCTCAGCTAGCCAGTATAATACCAGCCAAGTCCGGGGCCAGTATTACAAATTTATGGGCAATGTACTTAGCAGTAAATTTGTAATAACTTGTTAATCTACCCGCTGGCCGGCCTCCAATCCACCCCTTTTTACCTGTATTAGCTCCAATCCTTATCAAATTCTCTGCCGTTTCCTTACTTCATGACATTCTCTGGCCCCTCAATGTGTTCATATGCCCCCTTGTCGCTAGACCCCGCCCACTCTACATAACAACTCCGCCTACTTGATGTCACGGCCCGCCACCATGCCAACACGCCCCCAGCTAGGCCTGGATACTTATGTTATAAGAGTGGCAACCCTATTGGTGATTAAGTGTTTATAGCCATAAATGCTCATATCTGGTCAGGTGTTTGGCCGATTTCAGCCATATTGTTTGACCATCTGATCATACATGGGCAGTTGTGCAGTCCGTCCGACCAATAATCCTGTGTATTGAGGAAAATTTAGAGAGGCTTCAGATAGGGTTTTTCGCCTTCCTCTGGATCAACTAGCAGTTAGGCAGGTTATATATAGGCATTATGGTTGAACGTGATGGACGTGTGTCTTTTTTCAACCCAGCTTACTATGTTACTATGTATGTCTTATGATTGGCTGAAAGAAATTAAAGATGATCTACATGCCCTGTAGGTTGTCCAAATGATCCGTACAATGTAATGGTGGCTTTGCACGTGTATGGTCCCATGTCCGATATCCATGGAAATGATCAGATACCAGATTGTTGGCCCTTGATTGGTCTCCTTATATCATACTAAGCAATAATACATAACAGGGGTGCAATGGCTATCACTGCGGCTTGCCCTGCGGGGGTCCCAGGTTTGGTTCCAGCCAGGGATCCGAGTGTAGGGTATGTAGGGACCTTGGTCTGTAAGTTGCCCCCAGAGTTGGGCAGAAACCCGATAGCTGAGTGGCCAAGCTGTGAGCCCCTTGGGAGCGAATCCTCAGCTACAAACAGATGTATCGGCCCCATGTGACACCGCTGTTTGCACTTAAAAAATTAAAAAAAAAATTCTTGCAATATCTGCCAGGTACACGGCACAACAAGTATAGTGTTATCCCGAAAATGAGTCCCATAAACATGGATGAATATTGAGTTTCCTTAGAGAGTTGGGAATTGACTTTAGTAGCTGGGATTCCGGCCAATGAAATGGAAACAGCAGATGACATTATCATAATGACCCCCCTCTGCCTGCTGGCGGGGAAGGAGACCCAGCGCCGCTTTATGGGCTCTGGATGGAGTCACGCGCTCGCACTTACGCAGCCGGGCCCCTCACTTAACGGGGTGGGTTTTTTTGGAAAGAGGGATTCCCGGATTTCTCAGCCCAAAAGCTGGCAGGGGAAATAAAACTGAAATTCCTAAACAGAAGATTCTGGTTTGTTCTATTCGCTGCAGAAGCAACCTTGCGTTTTAACCCACAGGTTGTAGTCAAATACCTGACTGGCAAGCTCTGTAGAGTCTTAGTTGTTGTCCTTTGTGTATGGCTTCTTGCTGGGCATCGTGTAGATCATGTAGCAGCCTCCCAGGCTACTGGCTGAACCTTTAGAAGTGGTAGCCCCAGCCTCGGATATGTGGCATATTCCTACCATATACTATGGCCAGAAGTATGGGGGCAACTGCCTATCAACCTCTCATTCCCAAATAAAGTTGCCCCTCATTTGCTGCTATAACAGCCACTGCCCTTCTAGGAAGGTTCCCAGTAGATGTTGGAACATTGTTGGTGGGATTTGCTTCCATTCAGCCACAAGAGCATTAGTGAGGTTGGGCACTGATGACGGGGATCAGGCTCACAGTCGGGGGTCCAATTCATCCCACAAGAGTTCAGTTGGGTTGCCCAACCCTACCTGCTATAACTGCAGACTAGATGTTGGAACATTGTTGGTGGGATTTGCTTCCATTCAGCCACAAGAGCATTAGTGAGGTTGGGCACTGATGTTGGGGATCAGGCTCACAGTCAAGGGTCCAATTCATCCCACAAGGGTCAGTTGGTTTGCCCAACCCTACCTGCTATAACTGCCCCTACCCTTCTGGGAAGGTTCCTACTAGATGTTGGAATGTTGTTGGTGGGATTTGTTTCCATTCAGCCACAAGACTAATAGTGAGGTTTTTCACTGATGTCGGGAAACAGGCTGACAGTTGGGGTTCTAATTCATCCCACAAGGGACAGTTGGGTTGCCCAACCCTACCTGCTATAACTGCCCCTACCCTTCTGGGAAGGTTCCCACTAGATGTTGGAACAGTGTTGGTGGCATTTGCTTCCATTCAGCCACAAGAGCATTAGTGAGGTTGGGCACTGATATTGGGGATCAGGCGGGGCTCACAGTCGGGGGTCTAATTCATCCCACAGGGTTAGGCAATGGTTAGGGATCTGTGTAGGCCAGTCAAGTTCTTCCACTCCCATCTCAGCAAATGCACTCTGTACCCGATGTCATTATTGGGCTGAGATGGGGGAGAGCCCTGCCCAAACTGTCATAGACCTACCAAAACCGAACAGGTGGAAAGCCTACATGAAGGTTAATTCGGGGCTTGAACCAAAAACCTCCCAAACCATTGGCTTAGGCTAATACTACTCGGTGCTCCATACCCCTGGCACGTAAATGTAGAGGTGGATTTGTCTCTTCTCAGCAGATGTCCTCAAAGGCTGCATCACTGCCCCACCCAGTGACATCAAGTCCCGCCTCCCTGCCTGGAGTTCCAAGGCAGGAGAGGTGGTAACCCTACCTTAATGACTATATCTGCCTCCACAAATTTCACCCTATCTGTCCTTCAGGCTGACACCCCCTACCCAAACCCTATAGCTTGGGAACCACCAGCCTCGTAATCTCTAAACTTTGTCTTGGGGTCAAGCGACAAAGCTACTAAAGCCCCGCAGCTCTGCTGTATGAGATTGAGCCTGATGATATGCTATTGCGGGCGGGGGGCGCCAGACACAGAAGCATCCCGTGGCATTCTTGCCCTCAGTGGGATTTTACACTTGCCTAATACTGCAGATAGCACTTCAAAGTCCCCGAATATCTCACGCCGCGTTGCTAATAGATTTATGGCCCCGGCTAAGCTCCCAGTGCCTGAACCATATTGTCAACAGGGGCGAATATAGAAGTGCGCTCGCGTTCCGCCGGGCGTCTGTTGCCTCAACTCGTAATTGTCTAAATCTGCATCTGCCGCTGCCTAATCCCATTCTGGAAGCCGGAACGATTAAGCGTTTTTAAGTTGGGCAGCGGCACAGAAGCGCTTTATGGCTGGCTGTTGGTCTTGGACTCTCTCTGTTTTCCTAAGATTAGGGGGAATAATGCTTCATTTATACCTTATCTATCTGAGCTCGGCATAGTGGCCAGCTGGGCATGCTGGGAGTTTCGCTCAACAGAAGATGCAGAGGAGAAAGTTTTTAAATTTTATTTAGACCATTCTCTCTCACAATACAGTAGTGAACACATTTACTAAGAAATTATATTATTATTATTAACATTTATTTATAAAGCGCCAACATATATGGGACTTGTTAGGCTAGAGCAGGGAACTGCCATACAGGTTGCTCTGACTTCTATACAACTCCTATCAGGGTCGGAAGGGGGCGGAGTGACAACAGGTCAAGCCTAGACCTGAACCCACCAATCATGGCATGGGGGGAGGGGCTGCTGGTGGGTGGGCTAGCTTGTAGTTGGGGGCCCCTGAAGGGGTTTGGGGGTCCCTGGGGTAGCAGGCTTGGTGGGTCTTACACACCCCAGTCTATAGGGCAATAGCCCTGTCTATTGCTGCTGCCCATACAGTTACGTAAGGTGGTTGCTTAGGAAACTTACACTACTGTGTGTGTTACTGCATTGAGCACCCATTAGTCCATTATGAAAGGCACCTACTAACACAAGGGCACCTTGGAGCTACCCCCACCCTGAACGTGATGAGGTTCCCACCCAAGTCTGTCCAACGCCGTCGGACATGATGTGTTGGATGCAATCGCAGCAAACGCAACACTGCATTCAGCCACAATGATGAAGAAGTTGTATGGAGAACTGCTGCATTATGGGTAACAGGAAATTTGCACTTTGCACTCGTGGTCATAAATGAGCCCTTTAGTTTCAGAGTTTCTCATATAGTTGGTGGCACGACCAAATAGTGCGAGGGCAGGAGTGATGAAACATTATTGCCCCTTGAACTTGCCCATTTTGAGTTGCCAGGCAACAACCTGCAGTCGCCTCTGGCAGGAACCGACGGTGATGTTGCCCCTCTATGTCGTGCCCTGACCCATATGTTAATTTTCTGTATTATTTTTCCTACCACTTCACCTTCACTTTCAATATGCTGTATACAGTGTTCAATGTGGGGTATTTTTCTACATGGGAAGGAGTAAGTGGGGGTGCGTGTAAATGGGGGGGCAGGTGTTTCCCTGTGTCTCTTTCCATATATATATCCATCTGCTTTATGTCTGTCTCCCTGTTGGGGCATTGGGACAATGTGCATTCCCAGAAGCCCATAAAGGAGAGTATAATATGGATCTGAGGCTAATTATTTCCAGAGTAACCTGTGAAACTGGAAGATAAAATAAATATTATCCTTAGGTCTCGACAGACAGAAGTGCCAGAAAGTCAGATTCCTGTGAAAACTCAATGGATTGTTTTCCTTTGCTCTGTCTGTGCAGCCGGGAAAGAGACATGGAAGCGGGAGGGTTGGCCGGGAAAGAGACATGGAAGCGGGAGGGTTGGCCGGGAAAGAGACATGGAAGCGGGAGGGTTGGCCGGGAAAGAGACATGGAAGCGGGAGGGTTGGCCGGGAAAGAGACATGGAAGCGGGAGGGTTGGCCGGGAAAGAGACATGGAAGCGGGAGGGTTGGCCGGAAAGAGACATGGAAGCGGGAGGGTTTGGCCGGGAAAGAGACATGGAAGCGGGAGGGTTGGCCGGGAAAGAGACATGGAAGCGGGAAGGTTGGCCGGGAAAGAGACATGGAAGCGGGAGGGTTGGCCGGGAAAGAGACATGGAAGCGGCAGGGTTGGCCGGGAAAGAGACATGGAAGCAGGAGGGTTGGCCAGGAAAGAGACATGGAAGCGGGAGGGTTGGCCGGGAAAGAGACATGGAAGCGGGAGGGTTGGTCGGGGGTGCCGAAAAGAGACATGGAAGCGGGAGGGTTGGCCGAGAAAGAGACATGGAAGCGGGAGGGTTGGCCGGGAAAGAAGGGAGGGTTGGCCGGGAAGAGACATGGAAGCGGGAGGGTTGGCCGGGAAAGAGACATGGAAGCGGGAGGTTGGCCGGGAAAGAGACATGGAAGCGGGAGGGTTGGCCGGGAAAGAGACATGGAAGCGGGAGGGTTGGCCGGGAAAGAGACATGGAAGCGGAGGGTTGGCCGGGAAAGAGCTGGAAGCGGGAGGGTTGGCGGAAGAGACATGGAAGCGGGAGGGTTGGCCGGAAAGAGACATGGAAGCGGGAGGGTTGGCCGGGAAAGAGACATGGAAGCGGGAGGGTTGGCCGGAAAGAGACATGGAAGCGGGAGGGTTGGCCGGGAAAGAGACATGGAAGCGGGAGGGTTGGCCGGGAAAGAGACATGGAAGCGGGAGGGTTGGCCGGGAAAGAGACATGGAAGCGGGAGGGTTGGCCGGGAAAGAGACATGGAAGCGGGAGGGTTGGCCGGGAAAGAGACATGGAAGCGGGAGGGTTGGCCGGGAAAGAGACATGGAAGCGGAGGGTTGCCGGAAGAGACATGGAAGCGGGAAGGGTTGGCGAGAAAGAGACATGGAAGCGGGAGGGTTGGCCGAGAAAGAGACATGGAAGCGGGAGGGTTGGCCGGGAAAGAGACGTGGAAGCGGGAGGGTTGGCCCGAGAAAGAGACATGGAAGCGGGAGGGTTGGCCGGGAAAGAGACATGGAAGCGGGAGGGTTGGCCGGGAAAGAGACATGGAAGCGGGAGGGTTGGCCGGGAAAGAGACGTGGAAGCGGGAGGGTTGGCCGGAGAAAGAGACATGGAAGCGGGAGGTTGGCCGGAAAGAGACATGGAAGCGGGAGGGTTGGCCGGGAAAGAGACATGGAAGCGGGAGGTTGGCCGGGAAAGAGACATGGAAGCGGGAGGGTTTGGCCGGGAAAGAGACATGGAAGCGGGAGGGTTGGCCGGGAAAGAGACATGGAAGCGGGGGTTGGCCGGGAAGAGAATGGAAGCTGGAGGTGGGGGAAAGACACATGGAAGTGGGAGGGTTGGCCGGGAAAGAGACATGGAAGTGGGAGGGTTGGTCGGGAAAGAGACATGGAAGTGGGAGGGTTGGCCGGGAAAGAGACATGGAAGTGGGAGGGTTGGCCGGGAAAGAGACATGGAAGTGGGAGGGTTGGCCGGGAAAGAGACATGGAAGCGGGAGGGTTGGCCGGGAAAGAGACATGGAAGTGGGAGGGTTGGCCGGGAAAGAGACATGGAAGCAGGAGCGTTGGCCGGGAAAGACACATGGAAGCGGGAGGGTTGGCCGGGAAAGAGACATGGAAGTGGGAGGGTTGGCCGGGAAAGAGACATGGAAGTGGGAGGGTTGGCCGGGAAAGAGACATGGAAGCGGGAGGGTTGGCCGGGAAAGAGACATGGAAGTGGGAGGGTTGGCCGGGAAAGAGACATGGAAGTGGGAGGGTTGGCCGGGAAAGAGACATGGAAGCGGGAGGGTTGGCCGGGAAAGAGACATGGAAGCAGGATAACAGGTCCCATACCTGTATTATTTTTTATGAAATATATGGCTTTTTTAAACTATATATAGAAATACATTATATATATAATATATAGGGACCTTGGGGCTTCTGGATTAGGGGTCTTTCTGTAATTTTGATCTCCATGCTTTATTAGGGAGATTTATCAATGTTCCGGTTTGATTTTTTTTTCATGATTTGAGATTTTCTTTGCTAAAAAAGCTCGAATTCGAATGAGCAGATCCCATACTTGTATATGTATATAAAAATCTCTATCAATGATATATAAGTATATAAAAATATATCAAACAGTCATCTTTTATAAAAATGTACCTGCACTCCAAAAATTGACATTCACAATTTCAATTTCACAATTTTTTGTATGAAGTTTATGAAATATCTTCATTTTTGGCCTGTAATTGTGTTTCCCGTTTCACTCGCTCTATATTCCCTGCTTACTTTGGAGAGAGCGCAGCCGGCTCTGTAAAACACCATTTCCCACTGGAGTTCAATGTCAAAACATCTTGATTGTAAAAGCAAATAAAGTCCCTGCTCACCTAACACTACAGACATTGAGTGCGGGGCCGGGAGAGGGGCCGTTCCTGCTGTACAAATGTCCATGTCAACATCATTTCTGCTAAATTGGGATCAGGGCGTCTCTATACAAATGCCCAGCGCCGGGGTCGTACGGCTCCCATAGCTGCCCAGAGCCTGGGAATCCTGAGAGTCAGGGTGCAGGGTCGGACTGGGGGGGGCAGGGCCCACCGGGGCTTCTGCCTCAGGGGCCCAATGGACCCCCCGCCGCAGGCTTCACCTCCCCCCCACCAATCCGACCCCCCCCCGAGTGTGCGCAAAGTGAACTTACCTGCAGTGCGTCGGGGGAGAGAGACCAGCGGCTCGGGGGAGCACCCTGCGGGGATCGGGTCTGGGCCTACTGGGTTTTTACTTGGTGTCATGGTGGTCAGTGTGAGGGTCAGTGTGAGTGTGAGTCAATGTGGGGGGTCAGTCTATCTATCTATCTATCTATCTATCTATCTATCTATCTATCTATCTATCTATTTATCTATTTATCCAATCTAATCTATCTATCTATCTATCCAATCTAATGTATCTATCATCTAATCTATCTATCTATCTATCTATCTATCTATCTATCCATCTATCTGTCATCTATCTATCTATCATCTATCTATCTATCTATCTATCTATCTATCTATTCACTCTTATTTATCTATCTATCTATCCATCTATCTATCTATCTATCTATCATCTATCTATCATCTATCTATCTATCTATTCAATCTAATTTATCTATCTATCTATCTATCTATCTATTTATCTATCTATCTATTCAATTTAATGTATCTATCTATCTATCTATCTATTCAATCTAATTTATCTATCTATCTATCTATCTATTCAATCTAATTTACCTATCTATCTATTTATCTATTTATCTATCTATCTATTCAATCTAATTTATCTATCTATCTATCTATTTATCTATCATCTATCTATCTATATATCTATCATCTATTCAATCTAATTTATCTATCATCTATCTATCTATCTATCATCTATCTATCTATCTATCTATCTATCATCTATCTATCTATCTATCTATCTATCTATTTATCTATCTATCTATCTATTCAATTTAATGTATCTATCTATCTATCTATCTATCTATTCAATCTAATTTATCTATCTATCTATCTATCTATCTATCTATTCAATCTAATTTACCTATCTATCTATTTATCTATTTATCTATCTATCTATCTATCTATTCAATCTAATTTATCTATCTATCTATTTATCTATCATCTATCTATCTATATATCTATCATCTATTCAATCTAATTTATCTATCATCTATCTATCTATCTATCATCTATCTATCTATCTATCTATCTATCTATCTATCTATCTATCCAATCTAATGTATCTATCATCTATCTATCTATCTATCTATCTATCTATCTATCCAGTGTCAGACTGGGACCCCAGGGCCCCACCAGAAAAGCTTAGACCATAGACCCACTCTTCAAACTTTTTTATCTCCTTTCCTCCCCCAACCTCTTTATTCTCCCAGTCTCTTTTATTTACATGCTAGTATCTATCCTTACATCTATTTCTACTCTTTCTTCCCATTCAGAAATAGGGAATGACCATGAAGCAGGCCTAATGGAATCTATCTATCTATCTATCTATCTATCTATCTATCTATCTATCTATCTATCTGTCCGTCTATCTTTCTCTGTCTATCTCTCTTTCGCTCTCTCTGTGGAATTTCTCCATACCCATATATATAGTGGATTGCTTGACCTACTGCAGTAAAGGCCAGAGACATATAGTATATTATTAGATGCTTTAGATCCTGCTCCCTTGAATCTCACACCTCTGTAGCGAGTAAGTAAGAGAGAGACTTTTCCGCCTTAGATTTCTGGCAGAGTTGCCCAGGCAGAAAGCTCTTTAGAGGAGCCCATAGCACCCAAGTGTGGGGAGCTAAATGGAAGCGAAGGTAATGGGTGATAGAGTGTGAAAATTGAGGTTGGGTACATTACTCCATGGCCGTGAAGTCACCCGTGTACATGTGGCTGGAGTCGGTTTTATCTGTCTCTCTAGAGCAAAGAAAATGGCAGCCGTACAGCAGCAGACATAGACCATGTCATTATCTGGAACCAAACCCAATTGCTGTCATTTATAAAGTTTTAGTGCAGTTTTATCAGGTTTGTGAAGTATCAGGGACAGCGCTTTAATTTCTAGAGAAGAGCACAGCAACCAATGAGAGCTTGGCTTACATCTGGTTAGTCCTGTTGAAATGTTCAAAGCTTATTCCCAATTGGTTGCTGGAATTGGAAAACAATGAGGATATATTTGTGACTTGAAGCTATAGTTTTGAGCAATAGTTTTTTGGCCATTGGGGTCAGTGACCCCCATTTAAAAGCTGATAAGATGTAAACACATTAATTACAAAACTATAACAAATAAATAATCAAGACCAATTGCAAAGTTGCAAGGAATAGTACATTCTCTAACATGCTAAATGCTATTTTACAGGTAAGCACCCCTTTAAGGTTTGGGGATCCAAATTACGGAAATACCCTTTATTCTGGAATACCTTGGGTCCCCAACATTCTGGATAACGGGTCCCATACCTGAATATAATGTTTTCCCTAAATTAACAATCAGCATAACTATCTCCCCACATATTTAATCATTTAACCCTAAAATCATATTTATAGAGATTTGCCCTCAGTATGAAGGGAAGGCCCGTAGCTGCCCCGTCCCATTCAGCCGTTCCTGGAACAATTATATTACACATTTGCCCTAATTGAATGAGTTCTTTAATTAATGGAGAGCAGTGTAGGTTTTTATGATGTCTGGCTCCAGCCGGGGAGCTGTAATGCACAGTGTATGGTACTGTGGGGAGTTATTCCCCTATGTCATGTGTATATTGTAGCTCTGTCTGCCTAATAAAGCTTTAACTGATACAGAAAACCTTTAAAAATATACATCAGTTATTGCACAAATGTTCACTTTTTTAAATATAGAACATGTGCTACGGCAGTCACCAGTAATTCTGAGAAAACATAAAACTCTATATTTCCCTCATACAGAATGCTCTGTTATACAGATAGCTAGAATCTCAGCCATAAAGCAGGGCAGGACTGCTGCTTACAATGGGGGGATCAGATAGGATCTGTGCCACTGTGACAGAATGCTCTGTTATACAGATAGCTAGAATCTCAGCCATAAAGCAGGGCAGGACTGCTGCTTACAATGGGGGGGGATCAGATAGGATCTGTGCCACTGTGACAGAATGCTCTGTTATACAGATAGCTAGAATCTCAGCCATAAAGCAGGGCAGGACTGCTGCTTACAATGGGGGTATCAGATAGGATCTGTGCCACTGTGACAGAATGCTCTGTTATACAGATAGCTAGAATCTCAGCCATAAAGCAGGGCAGGACTGCTGCTTACAATGGGGGGGATCAGATAGGATCTGTGCCACTGTGACAGAATGTTCTGTTATACAGATAGCTAGAATCTCAGCCATAAAGCAGGGCAGGACTGCTGCTTACAATGGGGGTATCAGATAGGATCTGTGCCACTGTGACAGAATGCTCTGTTATACAGATAGCTAGAATCTCAGCCATAGAGCAGGGCAGGACTGCTGCTTACAATGGGGGGGGATCAGATAGGATCTGTGCCACTGTGACAGAATGCTCTGTTATACAGATAGCTAGAATCTCAGCCATAAAGCAGGGCAGGACTGCTGCTTACAATGGGGGGGGATCAGATAGGATCTGTGCCACTGTGACAGAATGCTCTGTTATACAGATAGCTAGAATCTCAGCCATAGAGCAGGGCAGGACTGCTGCTTACAATGGGGGTATCAGAATCTCAGCCATAAAGCAGGGCAGGACTGCTGCTTACAATGGGGGGATCAGATAGGATCTGTGCCACTGTGACAGAATGCTCTGTTATACAGATAGCTAGAATCTCAGCCATAAAGCAGGGCAGGACTGCTGCTTACAATGGGGGGGATCAGATAGGATCTGTGCCACTGTGACAGAATGCTCTGTTATACAGATAGCTACAATCTCAGCCATAAAGCAGGGCAGGACTGCTGCTTACAATGGGGGGATCAGATAGGATCTGTGCCACTGTGACAGAATGCTCTGTTATACAGATAGCTAGAATCTCAGCCATAAAGCAGGGCAGGACTGCTGCTTACAATGGGGGGATCAGATAGGATCTGTGCCACTGTGACAGAATGCTCTGTTATACAGATAGCTAGAATCTCAGCCATAAAGCAGGGCAGGACTGCTGCTTACAATGGGGGGGGATCAGATAGGATCTGTGCCACTGTGACAGAATGCTCTGTTATACAGATAGCTAGAATCTCAGCCATAGAGCAGGGCAGGACTGCTGCTTACAATGGGGGTATCAGAATCTCAGCCATAAAGCAGGGCAGGACTGCTGCTTACAATGGGGGGATCAGATAGGATCTGTGCCACTGTGACAGAATGCTCTGTTATACAGATAGCTAGAATCTCAGCCATAAAGCAGGGCAGGACTGCTGCTTACAATGGGGGGATCAGATAGGATCTGTGCCACTGTGACAGAATGCTCTGTTATACAGATAGCTAGAATCTCAGCCATAAAGCAGGGCAGGACTGCTGCTTACAATGGGGGGATCAGATAGGATCTGTGCCACTGTGACAGAATGCTCTGTTATACAGATAGCTACAATCTCAGCCATAAAGCAGGGCAGGACTGCTGCTTACAATGGGGGGATCAGATAGGATCTGTGCCACTGTGACAGAATGCTCTGTTATACAGATAGCTAGAATCTCAGCCATAAAGCAGGGCAGGACTGCTGCTTACAATGGGGGGATCAGATAGGATCTGTGCCACTGTGACAGAATGCTCTGTTATACAGATAGCTAGAATCTCAGCCATAAAGCAGGGCAGGACTGCTGCTTACAATGGGGGGGATCAGATAGGATCTGTGCCACTGTGACAGAATGCTCTGTTATACAGATAGCTAGAATCTCAGCCATAAAGCAGGGCAGGACTGCTGCTTACAATGGGGGGATCAGATAGGATCTGTGCCACTGTGACAGAATGCTCTGTTATACAGATAGCTAGAATCTCAGCCATAAAGCAGGGCAGGACTGCTGCTTACAATGGGGGGATCAGATAGGATCTGTGCCACTGTGACAGAATGCTCTGTTATACAGATAGCTAGAATCTCAGCCATAAAGCAGGGCAGGACTGCTGCTTACAATGGGGGGATCAGATAGGATCTGTGCCACTGTGACAGAATGCTCTGTTATACAGATAGCTAGAATCTCAGCCATAAAGCAGGGCAGGACTAATGTGTATGTAACATTTCTGAGCTACCCATGTAACCAGTACCTTTGACTTGCTGACAAGTAATCCATTGATTGTAATTGTGTTTGAAGCATTGAAAACATAATTCAATCATGAATATACACTTTACGGTGAAGTAATTGGATTCTGTCAGAGCAGGAATGATTTATCAGGCAGTGTAAGTGAGTGAGTTTGGCAGTAGATGACGAGCGCGAGGCTAACGTTATTAGGGGCCGGGATTCCATATGGATCATAGGGAGTAAATGTAATGGGATATGGCAGGCTGCCCTCCATCCCGCTATGTGTTAACCTCATTATAACTGTACATGAGCATTAATTAATAGGCATTCTGTCATATGCACCGGGAACATCAATTGTGCAAAATAATAATAATAAACGGGGCTAAATGTGTGATATTATGGGCAGTAAGGGGTGAGTGGGGGTATGTTGCTAGGGCAGTTAATATAATGGAGGGACGGAGGAATCCGGAAATGCCAGCAATTTGATTGGCACGTTACCGAATGTCAGTGTCTATTCATCCAGTCGTTACTCTGCTGTAATTAAAGGGGAACTATGACAGACATGACAATTTGAAATGAGCCTCATCTTATGGAAATAATGGACTTTCTAAACATAATCAGTTCTGAACCATCTCTGACTTTATCAAGTTGCTCTGCACTATCCGCCTTCCTTCAAAATCTGATTTTGACTCTCGTTATTCTTTATTCCTTATATACAGTGTCCCCAATATCTGTAGTCGTGTTTGGCCATACAGAGAAGGACCATCTTAAAGGGGAACTACACCCAAACACGGCTTTTTGAAAATAAACATAATTTCTACCAACTTTGCAGTATACATCAGTTAAACCATACGCAGCCTTTTCATGATGTTTAATGTAATAATATGGTTTGGAACAGTTCCCTAAGCCCTGCCCCCTGTTCCCTAAGCCCTGCCCCCTGTTCCCTAAGCCCCACCCCCCGTTTCCCTGCTGATCAGGCTGACTACTTTGTGACTCAAATAAATGTAACAGTAGTCGCCTGTCCTCAGCCTGCCTCCTCCCAATCCCACAATTCCCTGCTGCACACATGATGTCGATAAGGAAAGGAACATCCCAGTGCAATGCATTGTGGGTTATGTAGTTCCTGCATGCATCCCCACCCCCTGTTCCACTGTTGATCTGGCTGACTACTTTGTGACTCAAATAAAATATAACAGTAGTCGCCTGTCCTCAGCCTGCCTTCAGCCTGCCTCCTCCCAATCCCACAATCCCCTGCTGCACACGTGATGCCAATAAGGAAAGGAACATCCCAGTGCAATGCATTGTGGGTTATGTAGTTCCTGCATGCTGTCTGTAAGCTGTGGGGAAGTTGTTACAATTTGTAACATCAGTGTTTTAGTCCCTCCTCCCCTGCCAGGATTTCCAATGATGCAGAAAGAGTAGAACTGTTTTGCAGCTGGATTTCAGCATATAAAAATGGGATTTATTCCTACTGTTTGAAGGAACAGATTACAGGGATAGGGATATTGGGGGCTTCTGGGTTGTGTGGGGCTCTTTAACACATTTAGGGGAGTTCCCCTTTAAGAAGTTTGGTCGTTTTGTTCTGGTTGGCAGTCGAGCTCACAGTTATTTATTATGCCACCAAGTCAGCGGTGGGATTTTCAGCTTTCGTCATTAACCCTAAGGTGTCTGTAAATGCTGGGACCCCCCAGAGCGAGTCCATATTGGAACAGTATTTCCCATATATTTCCCATAACTGCCAGACAATATAAAGGCCTTTCATGTCAGGGTTCCTTTATCTGTCTCTCAGGGGACCCACATTGGTTGGAGTGAATCAGTTTTACAACGCTCTAGGCTACTATGGGAGGATTCATTTACTACATATCATACATGCTTTGACTCTATGATGCAAATATTTTATTGAATAAAGGGAAAGAACAGAGCTTTAAAGGGGAAGCAAAGTGACAGGTCCTTACGGCAAATGAGGAGAATCCTGCCTGAACCCCTCGGCTCTTTGTGCCAAAAGGATTCACATGGGCTGAATATAAAGTATATGATTTAGCATTACAAAGGGAAATGTACTTATCCCATGAAAGCATTAATTCCCACCCCGGGCCTGAAACCTGACACATTGGGAAATGTCGCTTTCTAACCTGGTGATGTTATATTTATGTAGTAATGTATGTACTATGGCCTTCAATGTGAGAGTGAAGTCACACCGATATATAGCAGTCACGTAATACAGGTATGGCATCCCTTATCCAGAAACCCATTATCCAGAAAGCATGAATTACAGAAAGACCATCTCCCATAGACTCCATTTTAATCATTATCTATGTTTTTGAATCAAGTTACACAGCGTCTCTAATTTTTTTTTGCCCTTTTTGTCTTTTTACATTTATCGCTGATGAGGTAGAAGAGTTGGAGCCTGGGGTAATTAACTCTGTGACTTCATTTCATTGTAACAGGTGGATGCTGATGATGTCATAACTAAGGAAGAACAGATACTGCTCCTGTGGAACGCCAAAGCTCTGTGTGAAAAACTCCTCAGTTCCAGTGCGTCCAAGGCACATGGTAAGTACCGACATTCTCTCATCCTCTGATTGAAAAATGTGCAAGAACGGCTGCCCCCGGGCATGGGCGTCCGCAGAAAATTTTCCAAGGGGGGGCAAGTAAGCTAGCATCATCCTGCAACAGACAAATATATATATATATATATATATATATATAAATATATATTTTTTTTTTTGCAGGATGATACTAGGGGAGGCTAATGATGGCCCATACACAGACTGACCTACAGCTAATGTGACACTTAGTGGATTCGCTGCTGGCGTAAAAAGTTAACCTCCCAACTACCTCTTGCCGTTCCCACTGACTCCCAGGGATACTGTACAAAAGTGCGGGTGGGGGTGCTTTTTTTTTTTACCCTAAAATGTTTAGGATGTAAAAGTATTCATACGCGCACTTCTGTTAGGGGATCTGCAAACATTTGTGTTTGTGATCAGTTAGCTTAAAGGGGTAGTTCGCATTCAAATTCACTTTTATTTTTAATGGTTTTTCAGTTATTTAGCTTTTTGTTCAGCAGCTCTCCATTTGGTATTTCAGCAGCTATCTGGTTGCTAGGGTCTTATTTACCCTAGCAACCAGGTAGTGGTTTAAACAAGAGATGGGAATATGAATAGTTAAGGGGCCTACTTGGAAAAATAAGTAATACAAAATTATAATAATAATAAAATTGTAGCCTCACAGAGCAATATTTTTTGGCCCCCATTTGAAATCTGTATAGAGGCAGAAGAGAAAGGCAAATTATTCAAAAAAATTAATTAGGAAGACCAATTGCAAAGTTGCTAGGAATAGGCCATTTTATAACATACTAAAGGTTAACTTAAAAGTGAACCACCCCTTTAGATGTGTTTATGTTAGTTTTATAGCAAGAAAGGCAGTGGGTACTGACTCCCCATTATATACAGTGAGACGCAGTCCGTATTTACAAACCCAGCACATTATATGCAGTGAGAAGCAGTGGGTACAGAGGGCAGATATTCAGGCCCTGGCACTATAACACTGGCACTGATACACAGCATTGGCTCCACTGTAACTTACTATAAATGAACAAAACAATGACAAAAAAAAAAAAAAATAGTAAGTACAAAAAACAACAACACATATATAAACACACAATGAGCTTTTTCAGAGGGAAAGAGTTAACTTACCCTCCATGTGTTAGGGTAGGGGATAGATTATATATTATTTTAATTGTCAGGTCAGGCAAAAAACAATTTAATGTCAGCTAGTGATTCTTTAGAACTGTATAGTACCTGGGTATAGTGCCTGTGTATAGTACCTGTGTATAGTACCTGTGTATAGTACCTGGGTATAGTGCCTGGGTATAGTGCCTGTGTATAGTACCTGTGTATAGTACCTGTGTATAGTACCTGGGTATAGTGCCTGGGTATAGTGCCTGGGTATAGTGCCTGTGTATAGTACCTGGGTATAGTACCTGGGTATAGTACCTGGGTATAGTGCCTGGGTATAGTGCCTGGGTATAGTGCCTGGGTATAGTACCTGTGTATAGTACCTGGGTATAGTGCCTGGGTATAGTGCCTGGGTATAGTGCCTGGGTATAGTACCTGGGTATAGTGCCTGGGTATAGTACCGGTGTATAGTACCTGTGTATCGTGCCTGGGTATAGTGCCTGGGTATAGTACCTGTGTATAGTACCTGTGTATAGTACCTGTGTATATAATACCTGTGTATATAGTACCTGTGTATATAGTACCTGTGTATAGTGCCTGGGTATAGTGCCTGTGTATAGTACCTGTGTATAGTGCCTGGGTATAGTGCCTGGGTATAGTACCTGTGTATAGTGCCTGTGTATATAGTACCTGTGTATAGTACCTGGGTATAGTACCTGTGTATATAGTACCTGTGTATAGTGCCTGTGTATATAGTACCTGTGTATAGTGCCTGGGTATAGTGCCTGGGTATAGTGCCTGTGTATAGTGCCTGTGTATAGTGCCTGGGTATAGTGCCTGGGTATAGTGCCTGGGTATAGTGCCTGGGTATAGTGCCTGGGTATAGTGCCTGTGTATAGTGCCTGGGTATAGTGCCTGGGTATAGTGCCTGGGTATAGTGCCTGGGTATAGTGCCTGGGTATAGTGCCTGGGTATAGTGCCTGTGTATAGTGCCTGGGTATAGTGCCTGTGTATAGTGCCTGTGTATAGTGCCTGGGTATAGTGCCTGGGTATAGTGCCTGGGTATAGTGCCTGGGTATAGTGCCTGGGTATAGTGCCTGGGTATAGTGCCTGTGTATAGTACCTGGGTATAGTGCCTGGGTATAGTGCCTGTGTATAGTGCCTGTGTATAGTACCTGGGTATAGTACCTGGGTATAGTGCCTGGGTATAGTGCCTGGGTATAGTGCCTGGGTATAGTGCCTGGGTATAGTGCCTGGGTATAGTGCCTGGGTATAGTGCCTGTGTATAGTGCCTGTGTATAGTGCCTGTGTATAGTACCTGGGTATAGTGCCTGTGTATAGTACCTGGGTATAGTGCCTGTGTATAGTGCCTGTGTATAGTACCTGTGTATAGTACCTGGGTATAGTACCTGTGTATAGTGCCTGTGTATAGTACCTGTGTATAGTGCCTGTGTATAGTGCCTGTGTATAGTGCCTGGGTATAGTGCCTGTGTATAGTACCTGGGTATAGTACCTGGGTATAGTACCTGGGTATAGTGCCTGTGTATAGTGCCTGTGTATAGTACCTGGGTATAGTACCTGGGTATAGTACCTGTGTATAGTGCCTGTGTATAGTACCTGTGTATAGTACCTGGGTATAGTACCTGTGTATAGTGCCTGTGTATAGTACCTGTGTATAGTGCCTGGGTATAGTGCCTGTGTATAGTGCCTGTGTATAGTACCTGGGTATAGTGCCTGTGTATAGTGCCTGTGTATAGTACCTGTGTATAGTACCTGGGTATAGTGCCTGTGTATAGTGCCTGTGTATAGTACCTGTGTATAGTACCTGGGTATAGTGCCTGTGTATAGTGCCTGTGTATAGTGCCTGTGTATAGTACCTGTGTATAGTACCTGGGTATAGTGCCTGTGTATAGTGCCTGTGTATAGTACCTGGGTATAGTACCTGTGTATAGTGCCTGTGTATAGTACCTGTGTATAGTACCTGGGTATAGTACCTGTGTATAGTGCCTGTGTATAGTACCTGTGTATAGTACCTGGGTATAGTGCCTGTGTATAGTGCCTGTGTATAGTGCCTGTGTATAGTACCTGTGTATAGTGCCTGGGTATAGTGCCTGTGTATAGTGCCTGTGTATAGTACCTGTGTATAGTACCTGGGTATAGTGCCTGGGTATAGTGCCTGTGTATAGTGCCTGTGTATAGTACCTGTGTATAGTACCTGTGTATAGTACCTGTGTATAGTGCCTGGGTATAGTGCCTGTGTATAGTACCTGTGTATAGTGCCTGGGTATAGTGCCTGTGTATAGTGCCTGTGTATAGTACCTGTGTATAGTACCTGGGTATAGTGCCTGGGTATAGTGCCTGGGTATAGTGCCTGGGTATAGTACCTGTGTATAGTACCTGTGTATAGTACCTGTGTATAGTACCTGTGTATAGTGCCTGGGTATAGTACCTGTGGGATGAAAACTGCAGCAAAAGTTGAGAGTTGGTTCTTAGGTAAAGTTACAGCTTCTTTTCAGTCTTCATTTCTGTTTCCAGTTTGCAAAATCTCCCGATCCCTGTGTGCATCTGTGCTCTGATTGGTCAATTTTACTGTCTGTCAAGGAAGCTGTGCTCTGATTGGAGAATCCACAAGAAGAAAGATCCAATCGGAGCACAGCAAAAACGGGCTTGAGGGGAAAGTGCAGAAACGGAGTAAGGTTTTTGTTTTTTGCTACTTTTCCAGGGGGGGGCAAGTGCCCCCTCTTGCCCCCTTCTGTGGACGCCCATGCCCCCGGGGCTACACAGCGGGGTATTTATATAAACTATAGTAGGGTTTCTGTAGCAAACACCCCAGCTGTACCGGTGCAGGAATGGCTGCCCCCGGGGCTACACAGCAGGGTATTTATATAAACTATAGTAGGGTTTCTGTAGCAAACACCCCAGCTGTACCGGTGCAGGAATGGCTGCCCCCGGGGCTACACAGCGGGGTATTTATATAAACTATAGTAGGGTTTCTGTAGCAAACACCCCAGCTGTACCAGTGCAGGAATGGCTGCCCCCGGGGCTACACAGCAGGGTATTTATATAAACTATAGTAGGGTTTCTGTAGCAAACACCCCAGCTGTACCAGTGCAGGAATGGCTGCCCCCGGGGCTACACAGCGGGGTATTTATATAAACTATAGTAGGGTTTCTGTAGCAAACACCCCAGCTGTACCAGTGCAGGAATGGCTGCCCCCGGGGCTACACAGTGGGGTATTTATATAAACTATAGTAGGGTTTCTGTAGCAAACACCCCAGCTGTACCAGTGCAGGAATGGCTGCCCCCGGGGCTACACAGCGGGGTATTTATATAAACTATAGTAGGGTTTCTGTAGCAAACACCCCAGCTGTACCAGTGCAGGAATGGCTGCCCCCGGGGCTACACAGCGGGGTATTTATATAAACTATAGTAGGGTTTCTGTAGCAAACACCCCAGCTGTACCAGTGCAGGAATGGCTGCCCCCGGGGCTACACAGCGGGGTATTTATATAAACTATAGTAGGGTTTCTGTAGCAAACACCCCAGCTGTACCAGTGCAGGAATGGCTGCCCCCGGGGCTACACAGCGGGGTATTTATATAAACTATAGTAGGGTTTCTGTAGCAAACACCCCAGCTGTACCAGTGCAGGAATGGCTGCCCCCGGGGCTACACAGCGGGGTATTTATATAAACTATAGTAGGGTTTCTGTAGCAAACACCCCAGCTGTACCGGTGCAGGAATGGCTGCCCCCGGGGCTACACAGCGGGGTATTTATATAAACTATAGTAGGGTTTCTGTAGCAAACACCCCAGCTGTACCAGTGCAGGAACGGCTGCCCCCGGGGCTACACAGCGGGGTATTTATATAAACTATAGTAGGGTTTCTGTAGCAAACACCCCAGCTGTACCAGTGCAGGAACGACTGCCCCCGGGGCTACACAGCGGGGTATTTATATAAACTATAGTAGGGTTTCTGTAGCAAACACCCCAGCTGTACCAGTGCAGGAATGGCTGCCCCCGGGGCTACACAGCGGGGTATTTATATAAACTATAGTAGGGTTTCTGTAGCAAACACCCCAGCTGTACCAGTGCAGGAATGGCTGCCCCCGGGGCTACACAGCGGGGTATTTATATAAACTATAGTAGGGTTTCTGTAGCAAACACCCCAGCTGTACCAGTGCAGGAATGGCTGCCCCCGGGGCTACACAGCGGGGTATTTATATAAACTATAGTAGGGTTTCTGTAGCAAACACCCCAGCTGTACCGGTGCAGGAATGGCTGCCCCCGGGGCTACACAGTGGGGTATTTATATAAACTATAGTAGGGTTTCTGTAGCAAACACCCCAGCTGTACCGGTGCAGGAATGGCTGCCCCCGGGGCTACACAGTGGGGTATTTATATAAACTATAGTAGGGTTTCTGTAGCAAACACCCCAGCTGTACCAGTGCAGGAATGGCTGCCCCCGGGGCTACACAGTGGGGTATTTATATAAACTATAGTAGGGTTTCTGTAGCAAACACCCCAGCTGTACCGGTGCAGGAATGGCTGCCCCCATGGCTACACAGCGGGGTATTTATATAAACTATAGTAGGGTTTCTGTAGCAAACACCCCAGCTGTACCGGTGCAGGAATGGCTGCCCCCATGGCTACACAGCGGGGTATTTATATAAACTATAGTAGGGTTTCTGTAGCAAACACCCCAGCTGTACCAGTGCAGGAATGGCTGCCCCCGGGGCTACACAGCGGGGTATTTATATAAACTATAGTAGGGTTTCTGTAGCAAACACCCCAGCTGTACCAGTGCAGGGCAACAGAACATTATTTTTTATAGTGTTACTGTTCCTTTAAGGTGACCTTGCACCCCTGCACACATCTGCTGTAGCTTAGACTGAAAGACAAAGGGGGGTCCCTATGTTAAAGCTGTTACACTGGAGAACATAAGCAGAGCTACACTCCAGGTAACATCAAAAGCTGAATGATGAAAGCAACCTGATATCTCTCTATTACACTGAATATAACTTTGAAGTGTAAAGAAGGAATCGTAGGCTATGCTTTGTGTGTTCTGCCCATAACATTACATATATTTCTCATATATTGCAACACAAAACCACTGCAAGTCTGTCTTTATTTAACCAGGGATCACTAACCTGCCCAGTGATCTGTTATAGAACAAGGCCAAGGCCCCTATTAAAGGTTCAGCCTTTAGCCAGGATCCCCCCCTAGCTCATGAAATGAGTACAAAATAATATAAGTATTTCTCTTTGGTTTCTTGCAATCAAATACAGTACAGGTATGAGACATGTTACCTGGAATGTTCATGACCTGGGGTTTCTGGATAAGGGATCTCTTCAAAATTTGGATCTCCATAGCTTAGGTCTAGTAAAAATAATGTAATCATGAAATAAACCCAATAGGGCTGTTCTGCCCCCAATAAGGGGTAATTATATCTTAGTTGGGATCAAGTACAGGTACTGTTTTATTATTACAGAGAAAAGGGAATCATTTAACCATGAAATAAACCCAATAGGGCTGTTCTGCCCCCAATAAGGGGTAATTATATCTTAGTTGGGATCAAGTACAGGTACTGTTTTATTATTACAGAGAAAAGGGAATCATTTAACCAATAAATAAACCCAATAGGGCTGTTCTGCCCCCAATAAGGGGTAATTATAACTTAGTTGGGATCAAGTACAGGTACTGTTTTATTATTACAGAGAAAAGGGAATCATTTAACCATTAAATAAACCCAAAAGGGCTGTTTTGCCCCCAATAAGGGGTAATTATATCTTAGTTGGGATCAAGTACAGGTACTGTTTTATTATTACAGAGAAAAGGGAATCATTTAACCATTAAATAAACCCAATAGGGCTGTTCTGCCCCCAATAAGGGGTAATTATATCTTAGTTGGGATCAAGTACAGGTACTGTTTTATTATTACAGAGAAAAATGAAATCAGTTTTGAAAAATTGGATTATTTGATTAAAATAGAGTCTATGGGAGATGGGGGTGGAACTTTCTGGATAATGGGTTTCTGCAGAATGGATCCCATACTTGTATTTATACTCATTGCTTACTTTCAGTTATCACATATGCCCATTTTCTTTCCACATGGCGAAATCGCTCTCTTTTATTGCTCCGCCCTTAGACCTTGTAAATATCTGTTCATGATAAATGTGATATAAAATATCCCGCGAGTCCGACCTTTTCTGAAATATTAAAGTTAAATCTTCCATTTCTCTGATCCTTTTCCACTTGTTGAAGTCCTTATTATAGACGGGGGCCCAGCTGCCGAGTGTGGTTCAGCCAATGATTTATACAGTGATGGAATTATGTGCGTATCCCATAAATCAAGCCCCTTTTTATTATCCATGCATACATTTAATTAGCTCTGGAAGTAGTGCTCTGGCACTGTGGGTTGGTACCAAGCTTGTTTGCTACTGTCATAAATCCTTTCACAGTGCTTTTGACCAATAAGGAAATAAGTAGAATGGATATTTATAGAGCTGAAATGCACTCACATTTATCTACATTGGGCCCCACTTGCTATTTAGATGGTCTGTTTGCCAGTTTGCCCCATTTCCATGCAAAGACATATCCTGTAGGGAATCTATTGTGCCAGGGTCGGCCTGACCCCCTAGGGGCCCCCGCTGCCCCCCCAACCCCCCACAGGGGCCCCCACCGAGCCTCCCTTACCCCCCCGCAGGGCCCCCGCCCAATGTCCTCCACTAAACGCGCCTAAGTAGAGATGTAGCGAACTGTTCGCCGGCGAACTAATTCGCGCGAACATCAGACTTTTGCCGATGTTCGCCACTTTGGGTTCGCCGCGATTTTTTTTTGGCGCCACGTTTTTTCGCCTTGGTTTTTCCGCCGCGTTTTTTCACTTCGTTTTATCGCCTATGCATATACATAGGAATAGCTTGCGGGGTTTTTTTTGGCGTTATTTTTTGGCTTTTTTTTTTTTTGCGTTATTTTTTTGCGTTTTTTTTTGGCGCTTTTTTTTGGCGTTTTTTTTACAAGTATTTTTCAGAGAAGTTTTTGCCCTTGATCCCCCTCCTGCATGCCACTGTCCAGGTCGTGGCACCCTTTAAACAACTTTAAAATCAGTTTTCTGGCCAGAAATGGCTTTTCTAGGTTTTAAAGTTCGCCTTCCCATTGAAGTCTATGGGGTTCGCAAAGTTCGCGAATATTCGCGAGTTTTGGCGAAAGTCCGCGAACGGGTTCGCGAACATTTTTGCGCGGGTTCGCTACATCCCTACGCCTAAGTTTAATGGGAAGAAAAATCGTAGGCCGGGGGAGCGCCGGCAAGGTTCGGGTCTGGGCCGCTGGGGCCCACCGGGTTTTTTTCCCGGTCTGACCCTGTATTGTTCTGTATTATTAAATCAGAAATTGCTTTCAGTACCCACCTGTGGTCCCGATATACTTCACTTTTATTACCTTAGACTGTTTTGAAGATGCTCAGTTGGCGAATTGTTTTGTGAAACTTCTGTGAAAATTCGCCGCTGAAAAATTGGGCGTTGTTGTGTCCAAAAAGGGCGTGGTCGTGTCAAATTGGGCGCAGTCGCGTCAATAAAAGGGCGGCGACCAAAAAAGACATGGGCCAAAAAATTGTGCGACTAATGCGTATCGCGAATGTTTCACGATGTCGCAAATTTTCGTGACGTTCCGTGAGTTATATGGCGAAGCGAAATGCGAGAGATTTGCTCATCATTACTCTCTGTAGAGCAGTGATCCCCAACCAGTGGCTCAGGGCAACATGTTGCTCCCCAACCCCTTGGATGTTGCTCTCAGTGCCCCCAAACCAGGGAGTTATTTTTGAATTCCTGACTTGGGGGCAAGTTTTGGTTGAATAAAAACAAGATTTCCTACCAAATAAAGCCCCTGTAAGCTGATAGGGTGCATAGAGGCCCCTAATAGCCAATCACAGCCCTTATTTGGCTCCTCCATGAACTTTTATGGTGCTTGTGTTGCTCCCCAAGTCTTTTTACATTTGACTGTGGCTCACGAGTAAGAAAGCCTGGGGATCCCTGGTGTAGATTATCCAACAGTCTTAAACCAACACAAATCCAACTTCAGTAATCTGGCCTTTTTCAATAGAGAACCGGAAAAGAATAACAATAATAGACTGGATCAAACCAAGCTCTGCTCTTGTAGGGGTTATTGGTTCAGCTCCCCAGGGCCTATCCAAGCTAATAATAATTGTATTTAATTTATTGAAAACCAGTAGAAAATGTCTAACTCTGATGTCTTTAAACTACAGTGGGGGCTAAAGATGGACTGGGTGTATAGATAGTAGCTGAGCTCCGAGTAATCCTCTACATACCCCCCAGGAGAACTCACTGATTTTTGTTTTTTTTTAAGTCTACATCACAGACATGTTCTTGCTTATGGGTCTGTTCGGTGTTAGAATATAGATAGTAAGACAGTTGATTGGTCCCCAGGGTCGGTTGAGGGGATGCAGGGCCCACCGGTAGTGATGAGTGAATTTTTTCGCCAGGCATGGATTCGCCATGAATTTCCGCCATGAATTGTTTAGCGAAATTGCTGGAAAATTTGCCACGCATAAAAAAATTAGCAGTGCAACAAATTGGGCGTGGTCACGTCAAATAAGGGTGTGGCTGGTTCAAATTGAGCGCAGCCGAACCAAAAAGGGCGCGGTCGCATAAAAAAACCACGGGCAACAAAGTACCCGCGGGCGACCAAAACAGACGTGGACAACAAAAAAAAAAAAAATTGGCCAACAAATGCGTTTCACTACCCACTGGGGCTGCTTCCTCAGGGACCCTGCACCCCCCAAGTTGACCCCGCCAGCTGTGTCCCCTTCCAGCCGCATCCCCCCCTAAACCCCTGTAGGGGCCCCCCCGCCACCAACCCAATGTCCAGTGTCGGACTGGGTTGCCAAGGGCCCCTTCTCAGTCACTCACTAATTTTTACATATTATTATCTAGCCTTTCCTCCATTTCTTCTCATTCAGAATTGAGTAATGGCCATGGTATAGGCATACAAGGCAAATGGGCGGGTGAGCAGGAGGGCCCCCTGACACCTGGGCCCACCGGGAGTTTTCCTGGTATCCTGGTGGGCCAGTCCCACACTGCAGACGTCCCCCCCTGAGTGAGTGTAAGTGAAACGCGTTAGGGGAGGGACACCTGTGGCTGGGGGAGCGCCAACAGGGGTTGGGTCTAGGCCGCCAACTGAGGCCCATCAAGGCCGTGGGCAACTGGGTTTTTTTCAGGTTTCCAGCGGCCCAGTCCAACCCTGTTGGTCCCGGGAACTTGTCTGACCATTACTTTTTCTGCATAAAGAGTGTAAACTAAATCTGCTACGGTGGCATAATGTCTCCCTTCCTCTTTCCTCTCCATCCCTTCTCTCCTACCCACATTTTAATATTGGTTGATAATATTACTCCTTATTTTGACTATAAAACCTTTATGGCCTGTATTAGGATTGGCTGTGCGCGCCTCATATCTCTTCACTATCTTACTATTAATGTTTTGGGCAGCATTTCCTTGGAAACATAAATTTCTATATATTTTTTTTTCAATGCAACGCATTTCACACATATAGCAGAATTTAGTAACAGGCATAAAAATATTTCATATGAAGCTAAACCAGAGTGAATGCCCCACAATAAAATGGAGGAAGGCAGCTGTTTATGAAAAAATAGGGAAAAAATATTTATTAGGACCAACGCATTTCATGCCTAATAAGACATGAAGTTTTGCCTAAAACATCTGCACGTTGACAGTCGGTTTTACTCCACGCGCTTATTTGCATTGTTACCGTTAGATCATTTTTTTTTTTTTTAAATCTAAATGTCAGTCATAATCCCAGACGCATGCAATTAATATCTTCTTGGAAAAAACGAGTCACCGACATCACGTTGTTAGTTTCGTTTGCCCTTAATCCCCTTGTAAATAAGACTGTAGAGAGGGATGTGAATAGGCGGCAGAGACAGTCATTACAGTAATTGCCATTAAATCAGGTGTCCCGGCCGATCCCGGCAGGTGATAGGAGTAAGCGGATTTGTAGAATAATCGCGTAGATGTTGTTTGTTTGTGTTTAGCAAGAAAATTGAAATGTCCTTGGAACACTGTGTGTGTGGGGGTTTACAATGGGGTCATTATGAATTATATACACTGTTTAACATGTTACGTGTCACAACTACGCACTCAAACCCCCACTCTTGGGGGATACACAGTGTACATTCCAGCTGGGTGGGCAATGCATTCAGCCTGCCTCCCCCCATTCCCACAATTCCCTGCTGCACACGAAAGTCAGTAAGGAAAGGAACATCCCAGTGCAATGCATTGTGGGTTACGTAGTTCCTGCATGCTGTCTGTAAGCTGTGGAGAAGTTGTTATAATCTGTAACATCAGTGTTTTAGTCCCTCCTCCCCTTCAAATGATTTAGAAAGAGAAGAATGGGTTTGCAGATGTATTTCAGCATATAAAAATGGTTTTTATTCACACATTTTACAGGGATAGGTATATTAAGGGGCTGATTTACTAACCCACGAATCCGACCCGAATTGGAAAAGTTCCGACTTGAAAACGAACATTTTGCGACTTTTTCGTATTTGTTGCGATTTTTTCGGCGTCTTTACGAATTTTTCGTTACCAATACGATTTTTGCGTAAAAACGCGAGTTTTTCGTAGCCATTACGAAAGTTGCGCTTTTTTCGTAGCGTTAAAACTTACGCGAAAAGTTGCGCCTTTTTCGTAGCGTTAAGTTTCGCGTAAGTTTTAACGCTACGAAAAATCGCCAGATTTTACGCAACTTTCGTAATGGCTACGAAAAACTCGCGTTTTTACGCAAAAATCGTATTGGTAACGAAAAATTCGTAAAGACGCCGAAAAAAATCGCAAAAAATACAAAAAAATCGCAAAATACCGATCATTACGAAAAAAACGCAATCGGACTCATTTCGACCCGTTCGTGGGTTAGTAAATGTGCCCCTAAGAGTTTCTATGTTGTGTGGGGCTCTTTAACAAGTTTTGCTTTGGAAGCTGAAGTTCCCCTTTAAAAATATAGTGCTGAAGAGGCAGAGTGACGGCCCCAAAAATAAATCAATATGAGTATAGTTAGACCTTCTGTCCAGAAAAACACATGAACTTCAGTTGAAAATCTCATTAAGCCACCCCAAGGTGTTCCCACCGTGCCCCCCCCTGCACCTCCCACAGGGGCCCCCACCGTGCCCCCCTAACCCCCTGCAGGGGCCCCTGCAACCCGCCCAACGTCCTCCCCTGAGTGTGAAACTTACTTTCAACGCATCAGGGGAGGGACACACGCAGCAAAATGGCAGAAAAACGTTTTTTCTGTGCACGACAATTTTTTTGATTCAGGAGACAATTTTTTGATGAACTGTGAATTTTTCCGCAGTGAATTTTGTCGCCTGTTTCACAAAAAAATCCACCAATGGCGAAATACGGAAATTTGCAGCGAGATCATGTCTGGAAAATTATTTCACCCATCACTATTGATTACTGAGCGACTAATTTAGAATTTTCAAGTTTTTTCAAATCACAAAATAAAAACTTGATTAAACCCGATCATAGTTTTTTTTTCTTTATCAGCATCATATTTATGAAAATACTCAGAAACCCAATTGCAATAAAACTGCATTGTTTCATTCATATCCACTGAATCTGCACAATCCTGAATTTTTATAAAAACCGAATTAACAAAATAACTTAATTAAAAATTAAAAAAAATATATACCTTCCATTGACTTCATTTTGAACAAATTTCGAAATTCCAATTTTTTAGATTTTATAAATTGTTTCGATATAGTTTTTGTAAAAAGCATGAAAATTCAAGATCTGACGAATCAAATGAAAAAAAAATTTGCTTCTTTTTGCTGCTAAAATCTCAAACTGTGGAAAAAAAAAATTCAGTCTCATCTGGAATTTAATATGGGCAAAATCCTGAATTTTTATAAAAACCAAAATCAAAATAGCTTGAAATTAAAAAAAAACACACCTTCCACTTCATTTTGACCAAATTTCGAAATTCCAGTTTTTTAGATTTTAAAATTGTTTCAATATATTTTTTATAAAAAGCTTAAAAATTCAAGATCAGAAAAATCAAATGGAAAAAAATTAAATTCACCCTTTTTTGCTGCTAAAATCTCAAACTGTGGGGAAAAAAAACTTCAGTCTCATCCAGAATTGTGCAAAATCCTGAATTTTTATAAAAACCCAATTAACAAAATAGCTTGAAATAAAAAAAATACACCTTCCATTGACTTAATTTTGACCAAATTTCGAAATTCTATTTTTTTTAGATTTTAAAACTGTTTCGATATTTTCCATAAAAAGCGTGAAAATTCAAGATCAGAAGAATCAAATGAAAAAAAAAATTAAATTCACATCTTTTTGCTGCTAAAATCTCAAACTGTGGGGAAAAAAACTTCAGCCTCATCTGGAATTTAATATGTGCAAAATCCTGAATTTTTATAAAACCGCAATTAACAAAATTAAAAAAAAATTCACCTTCCATTGACTTTATTTTGATCAAATGTCGAAATTCCAATTTTTTAGATTTTTTAGATAAAGTTTCGATATATTTTTTGTAAAAAGCGTGAAAATTCAAGATCAGAAGAATCAAATGAAAAAAAAATTAAATTCACATCTTTTTGCTGCTAAAATCTCAAACTGTGGGAAAAAAAACTTCAGCCTCATCTGGAATTTAATATGTGCAAAATCCTGAATTTTTATAAAAACTCAATTAACAAAATTAAAAAAAAAACACCTTTCATTGACTTAATTTGGACCAAATTTCGAAATTCTGATTTTTTAGATTTTAAAATGAAGTTTTGATATATTTTCGTTAAAAGAGTGAAAATTCAAGATCTGAAGAATCAAATGAAAAAAAAAATTAAATTCACATATTTTTGCTGCTAAAATCTCAAACTGCGGAAAAAAAAGCTTCAGCCTCATCCGGAATTTAATATGTGAATTTAAAAGAAAAATCCTCTTTATTTTGTTGAGATTTTTTCGGCTCGTAGATGACTTCATCCCCAGATGTGTTTTTGCGTATATATAAATATATTTAATTATGTTCCTTTTCTAACATTAAACACTACTGTTTTTGTGGTTTCCCCAAATGATCTAAAATATACTCTCCTGACTACAGTCGGGACTGTTCCCGAGTAAATGTCATAATTATCGTGTTTATATTTTTCCTTATGGTTTCTGTAAATGTTCGGCGCGCTGAGCGGCGGCCCCACTTACCAGAAGCCCGGGATCCTAAATAAACTCCCATTCATATATCTCTAAGTAAAGATCTTTCATTCCCAAGTGTTATTATTAAGACAAGTATGTAAAATAAGTAAAGGGGGGAGGTAAAAAAAATCACGTTATTTATTTTTTTTTTACTGAAGATATGATTCAATCACTTTATCTCCATGCTCATATGTAAAACCCTGCTTCATCTAAATAAACCATTTTCATAAAAATATACTTTTTTAGTAGTATGTGCCATTGGGTAATCCTAAATAGAAAACTGCCATTTTAGGTACTAAGGGCCACCCCCTGGGATCATAGGACTCACAGTGCACACAAACAAGCCAAGGCACACATACATGCTAGGCCCCATCAGCCAATGAATGGGCAGAGTTCTGCCTTTTACTCCCACACTACTTCCTGTTACAGTTAGAGCTACATCACTTCCTGTCAGCTGATCTCTGAGGGAGCACACAGCCCATGACTAAATGGCGGCTTAAGGGAAAAGAAGTAAAAGGGTAGCGATGAGCTAATTTTTTCGCCAGGCATGGATTTGCAGCAAATTTCCGCATTTCGCCATCGGCAAATTGTTTTGAGAAACTTCTGCCACGTGTCAAAAAAAGTCACGCAGTCACTTCAAAATAGGCGCGGTTGTGTAAAAGTGGGCGTAACTATGATAAAATAGGCGTGGTCACAGAAAAAAAAGACGTGCACGACAAAAAAAGATGCGGGCAACAAAAAAGTTGCGGGATAAGCGCATTTTGTTGATTTATTGCTACTAGTGATTGGCGTGGATTCGCAGCGAATCTCCACATTTCGCCACTGGCGGATTTTTTTGCAAAATCGTGCGCCAGAATTCGCTGCGCAACAATTTTTTGACACATGCAACAGTTGTTTTTTATGCACAACATTAAACCCGATAATTTATGCCGTTTTGCAAATTATTCTTTTGAAAGATGCGCTAATTTTCCCACTAAACGGGACAGATTCCAGTTCCTCAGTTATTAAACAGTTAGTCGATATTTTGGGTCTTATGAATAGATGAAAAGACTTCAGTTACCATAGGAGGAGTGATTGTTTAGGGCAGGGGTGGCCAGACTTTTTCCATCGGCGATCGTCCTATGACCCCTCCCCCAAGACGCAGTGTATGTAGGCATTCACGCCGCACTTCTGCATCCTTCGGCGTCGTCGCGGTCCACCAGAAATTCTTGGGGGATTGACTGGTGGACCATGATCAACGTCTTGGCCACCCCTGGTTTTCGGTGACTAGATCACTTAAAAATGTAGGGACATGTCTAGAAAATCCAGCTAGAAGGGCTGCACTGCAACATGCATTTATTAGACGCGTCCCTGAGTTTTCAAGTGATCTGGTCACCCTATGACGGTTGGGACAGGTTCTGTAGGAGATACAGTGTGCAAGATGTCTAAAGGCTAAAGATTGAAGGCTAAAGATCTCCACAAATGGGTCAACCTATTCCAGTCATTTGATGTTCAGTAGAAACTATGGCTCCTTATTGTTTCTGTTTCTTATTGGTTCTGTAATGATGAGATTCATGGAACTTGTTGGTTAAATGCCTTTCAGATGTAGCATCTAGGTCAAAAAGATTCATCTTCTGCCTGACCCAGAATCTGGTAAGGGTATAGGGTAAGAATTAAATGTCTAGTACCTGTAGCAACCAATCAGTAGGGGGAATTTAACTGGGGCAAACATCTGAGGGGTTATTTATTAAGTGTAGGGCAGGGTCCAAAGTGCTACTAAGTGGACTAAGTCGACCTGCAATCTGCAACCCCTACCTGTCTTCTACTCTGCCCTATGAATGCCCTGCACTGTACCAGCCAGACCCCTGCACGAGTACTGAGGAACACTTGTAGGCTACCTCACTGGTTAGACTCAAGGGCCACATTATAGGGCCCACCAGGAGATCTCCTGCTAATCTGGTGCCCCATACCACCCTTTGGTCTGTCTGTGGGCATCTCATTACTTTTATTCTCTAGTTCTCTGCAGACATTTGCATCTGATCCATTAAGTTGATTGCTTGTACGTACAATCAGCTCGATTGCCTCAACTCTCCTTGTATCGATCTCAACTGTAAATAATGGCTCTTTTGTTACTAATTGGCGCCTAGATGGTTGGCTGGAACCAAGGCCATTTGCATGATTCCGGGGACTCCCTCCGTATTACGGCTACAGACGCTATATTGACAGTCTTGTTGCTTTTTTTCTTATATTCACGCCAGACAAATGATCCGCTAAATAATGCAAGGGCTTAGAAAAAGTAAAGTGTATTACTATGAAATGGATTTTACTGGGAACAGAACTAACCCGACTTTTCTTTAACACGAGTAAATAATGGAATTGCATGAATAAATAAAGAACACATTATCATAGGAGTCATAACAAAATGTGCTCCGGTCTTTAGCCATTGCATGGTTGGTTTCTGAGTGCTGTAGCCACCTAGTTAGGGTGGAAAAATCACACTGCAATCTGGCTTCCTAGTATAAGTCTCCAGTCATGCAGAAATGTGTCTTAAATGTTTATTTCCACAGATACAGTATAATAGCTATGTTATAAGGTTATGTTGAACCATGTATAAATGGGTACAGGGTAGATTGTCTGAGATATCCAGAATAACCCAAGATATTTTCCTTGTCTTATTCTTTTCCCTTTCCTTCTTCTTTTCACTCTCCTTCTTCTTCATCTTCTTCTTCTTTTTCTTCATCATGGTGTTGTCAGCCCATTCTTCTACACCTTCCTACACAAGTCCATGATGTCCAACTTGAGATATATTTCTTGAGATATATTTCTTCATTTTCTTTTCTTCTCCTTCTTCTTCTGCTCCTTCTTCTTCTTTTCATTCTCCTTCTGCTCCTTCTTTTTTTCATTCTCCTTCTTCATGGTGTTGTCAGCATATTCTTCTACACCTTCCTACACAAGTCCATGATGTCCAACTTGAGATATATTTCTTCATTTTCTTTTCTTCTCCTTCTTTTCCTCCTTCTTCTCCTTCTTCTTTTCATTCTCCTTCTTCTCCTTCTTCTTTTCATTCTCCTTCTTATGGTGTTGTCAGCCCATTCTTATATACCTTCCTACACAACTCCATGATGTCCAACTTGAGATATATTTCTTCATTTTCTTTTCTTCTCCTTCTTTTCCTCCTTCTTCTTTTCATTCTCCTTCTTCTCCTTCTTCTTTTCATTCTCCTTCTTCATGGTGTTGTCAGCCCATTCTTATATACCTTCCTACACAAGTCCATGATGCCCAACCTGAGATATCACTCTAGAATAAGCTGTACCTTCAGCTGCTTTCAGTTTTTGGGGTGTTTTTTGAGACAACACTTATGTGGTAACTAGGAGGGGTGGAATGAATGAATATTAAAAGACAAGACAGTTAAATTCATTGGGGGGGGGGGGCAGGAGGGTGATTCTAGTTGCTTTACTGTTACTCTAGACTGGTGCTTCTCTTCAACAAAGGTGCCAAGCCAAGGGGTACTTCTTGCTGAGCATCACACTGCTATCCTTCTTCCTCTCATCTCTCACATGGGTGTCTCCTTCACTTTGGGCGGGCACATGCTCAGCAGAGAATTATTTCTAAAGTAGAAGATGGTGGTGCATTACTCTGCAAGCACTAGGGGTGTCTAATAACTTCTCTTTAATCAAAGATAAGGACAACTCTATTGTCTTTGTCTTTATGGACAAAGAAAGGCACAATACAATGGGTGCTAATTCTTTGGGCACCCACAGTGACTATAATTGCTAATCTCTGGGTGGTAGAGTAGCAGGGGGATTTGTAGGGGCCAGAAGCAGGATGGTGGCACAATACTTCCAACAATAGTGCCCCAGGCCAGTGCAATTTTAATCAAAAAGAAGCACCCGCCCAGGGTCTGCAAAATTCATCAGGAGTTGCCCCCCTATGTTTGCTCATTGCCTGTACAAAGAGATACCATACAACTATTACAGCATAGGAATCCCCCTGTACTAAGCACAATTCAGCAGGAACAGCCCCCTAAGTTTGCTCATAGCCTGTACAGAGAGATACCATAAAACTATGGCAGCATAGGGATTCCCCTGTACTAAGCACAATTCAGCAGGAACAGCCCCCTAAGTTTGCTCATAGCCTGTACAGAGAGATACCATAAAACTATGGCAGCATAGGGATCCCCTGTACTAAGCACAATTCAGCAGGAACAGCCCCCTAAGTTTGTTCATAGCCTGTACAGAGAGATACCATAAAACTATGGCAGCATAGGGATTCCCCTGTACTAAGCACAATTCAGCAGGAACAGCCCCCTAAGTTTGCTCATAGCCTGTACAGAGAGATACCATAAAACTATGGCACATAGGGATTCCCCTGTACTAAGCACAATTCAGAAGGAACAGCCCCCTAAGTTTGCTCATAGCCTGTACAGAGAGATACCATAAAACTATGGCACATAGGGATTCCCCTGTACTAAGCACAATTCAGCAGGAACAGCCCCCTAAGTTTGCTCATAGCCTGTACAGAGAGATACCATAAAACTATGGCACATAGGGATTCCCCTGTACTAAGCACAATTCAGCAGGAACAGCCCCCTAAGTTTGCTCATAGCCTGTACAGAGAGATACCATAAAACTATGGCACATAGGGATTCCCCTGTACTAAGCACAATTCAGCAGGAACAGCCCCCTAAGTTTGCTCATAGCCTGTACAGAGAGATACCATAAAACTATGGCACATAGGGATTCCCCTGTACTAAGCACAATTCAGCAGGAAAATCTGAGGGTATATTACATTGTTTCATAGATCTTTAAATATATATTAGTTCTTTATAAGCTTATAGGACAGCTCTCAGCTCAAGGACTAAATGAGGGCCCCGGCCCTGCTATTTCACCGTGCCCAAATGAGTTTTACATAAGGAAATATTTAACATTCATTATCACTAAGCTTCCAGTAACGACCGGCCCATAGAGAATATGTTGGGCTGGCACATAAAGCCATATTTGTTCCCCTGCTGGTGAACTTGGAATTCCCTAACTAAAAAGCCATCGTTAAGAATCCAGCAGAGTTAATAATAGGAAGGGAGGGGGGCCTATAGAAAATATTTATCCAGGCGAAAGGGGAAATATTTCATTGCCAGTTTAATTGGATACATTTACTATATGTGAAAGGAAAATGAAAAGGCATGTAAATAGGGAACGTCTGTCTCATTTCACGAGGAAAGTTTCCACTCTTCGCGGAGACGACAAATACTCAGCTGTTAGATAGTTCAGCAAGGTCCCCGATACTGTACCATCGTAAAATATTCATCCATTTCCCTGGTCTACTGTTTAAAGTGGAGCAAAATACTAAAATACATTGTTTTCAATACACAATGCAGAATTATATATTATTAAATGAATGCTGCTGGCGCTGGTACAACTTTACTCAATTAAGTCCTTGCAGGGAATGTGACATTGAAAAGATAGATCTCTTGAGAACTACAGGTGGGCAGCAAAGGCACCTGTCTCGGGAGCAATAAGGCGGGGGGCACAATTGCAGGGGGACCCTGAGGTACAAAAAGAGGGGAGTTGTGGGTCAACCTATGTTGGGGTTTGATCCTGGACCAGGGCTATGGGTGTAAGCAAGGGGGTTGGTGGGTGAGAGCAGGCAGGGCACCAAGGGTTGGTGGGTGAGAGCAGGCAGTACACCAGGGATTGGTGGGTAAAAGCAGGCAGGGCACCAAGGGTTGGTGGGTGAGAGCAGGCAGTACACCAGGGATTGGTGGGTAAAAGCAGGCAGGACACCAGGGGTTGGTGGGTGAGAGCAGGCAGGACACCAGGGGTTGGTTGGTGAGACCAGGCAGAACACCAGGGGTTGGTGAGTGAGAGAAGGCAGGACACCAGGGGCTGGTGGGTAAGAGCAGGCAGGACACCAGGGGTTGGTGGGTAAGAGCAGGCAGGACACCATGGGTTGGTGAGTGAGAGAAGGCAGGACACCAGGGGTTGGTGGGTGAGAGCAGGCAGGACACCAGGGGTTGGTGGGTGAGACCAGGCAGGACACCAAGGGTTGGTGGGTGAGAGCAGGCAGGACACCAGGGGTTGGTGGGTGAGAGCAGGCAGGACACCAGGGGTTGGTGGGTGAGAGCAGGCAGGACACCAGGGGTTGGTGGGTGAGACCAGGCAGAACACCAGGGGTTGGTGGGTGAGAGCAGGCAGGACACCAGGGGTTGGTGGGTGAGAGCAGGCAGGACACCAGGGGTTGGTTGGTGAGACCAGGCAGGACACCAAGGGTTGGTGGGTGAGAGCAGGCAGGACACCAGGGGTTGGTGGGTGAGAGCAGGCAGGACACCAGGGGTTGGTGGGTGAGAGCAGGCAGGACACCAGGGGTTGGTTGGTGAGACCAGGCAGAACACCAGGGGTTGGTGAGTGAGAGCAGGCAGGACACCAGGGGCTGGTGGGTAAGAGCAGGCAGGACACCAGGGGTTGGTGGGTAAGAGCAGGCAGGACACCAAGGGTTGGTGGGTGAGAGTAGGCAGTACACCAGGGATTGGTGGGTGAGAGCAGGCAGGACACCAGTGGTTGGTGGGTGAGAGCCTCCTTGGCAAGCATTCTTCTGGAACGCTGAAGAAAAAAGAATGTAGCCAATGGTGTTTAATTAGCAAACAAGGAGAAAACAAAAAAGGAAGGGTGGGTGGAAGGTCGCTGGTCCTGGTGGCCTGCTAGGAAGAGATTGATGCTCTACCTCAGGGTCCCCAACCTTTCTTACTCAGGAGCCACAGTCACATGTAAAAAGACTTGGGGAGCAACACAAGCACCATAAAAGTTCATGGAGGAGCCAAATAAGGGCTGTGATTGGCTATTAGGGGCCTCTATGCTCCCTATCAGCTTACAGGGGGCTTTATTTGGTAGGAAATCTTGTTTTTATTCAACCAAAACTTGCCCCCAAGTCAGGAATTCAAAAATAACTCCCTGGTTTGGGGGCACTGAGAGCAACACCCAAGGGGTTGGGGAGCAACATGTTGCCCCGGAGCCACTGGTTGGGGATCGCTAGTCTACCGTCAGGTTCCTAACCAATGGCAAAGCTCCTCCTCTGGAACTGAAGTACTGAGTGGCCTTATTGTCCCTCGTTACTAACTAAAGACTTACTGTATATCGTGCTTGTTTGTTTATTTGAGAGAAGACTATTGTATAGTTACATTACCATAGGCAGAAACTCTTCACTTGGTGATTCATGGAGAATAAAGTAGTATTGGCTGCGTTAATGGGTATTTTATTGCCTGTGCAGGCTCTCTTCTAGGTGCCCTTAGATGGGCGATGTTGGAGTTATTTGGAATTGCTCATATTGTATTGTCTGGGGAGAGACGGAATGTGTCTGTCACTGGATCCCGCTGTACCCAGACAGAGCTCTGAAGAGCATACAAATGGAAAACAATAAAATATCATGCCAAGCCATAAAACAACGTTTGTCTCTGGTGTATTAGAATAGAAGGCCTTTCAAGCTCAGGTTTACTGCTCTGTGATTCGGGTACTAAATTTAGATGTTATCTCTACGGGAAAGGATTTATTGTTATACTGTGTAAGCCTAAAGCAGGGGAGTCAAACGTGCGCATCCACAGCTGCGGGGGGACTAACCATCCCAGAATTCCTTCAGCTGATGAGCCATGCTTAAGGTTGTTGCTCAAGACCATTGAAGACCCCTAGGTTTGACTACTCTGGTTTAAAAGGAAATTGTTATCAGCAATGGGCTGATAAGGAAAATCCCATTCAGTTCTTAGGATTTTCTTTGAAATTCGGAACTGTTTGGAGGTATGAGAGTTGGGCACTTTCCAAGAAAATGTCCTTGTCATGATGACCATTACATGGTATTGCATTGTGCAGTAACTGGAAGATGTCTACCCCGCTGTACTCCAGTCACTTCTGTATAAGCTCTAGATCAATGATCCCCAACCAGTGGCTCAGGGGCAACTTGTTCCTCCCCAACCCCTTGGATGTTGCTCCCAGTGGCCCCAAACCAGGGGCTTATTTCTAAATTCCTGGCTTGGAGGCTTCTCTTGTTTGGTCCATTTGTGTTAAATGTTTGTAATGACAACATTTATATCCAATACTGTTCCCCGTGTCTCGCATTCCCATTATCATCCCACATGATATTCTCTGCCACACCTCCCCTACTCGTTCCTTATCATTTTTGTATTTACTATAAGGCATACATGATAGTAAGTTTATCTGTCCCTCCAGAACGAGTCGTCAGCTTATTGGACTATATATGTGTCCTTATCTGGCTTAGATTGTAAGCTCTACGGGGCAGGGACCTCCTTCCTACTGTGTCTCACACCACATGGCACTTATATATATATATATTTATTGTATTTATTTATTATATCACTTGTCCTCCCTGTGTGTAATTTTGTATTCTGTAAGATTGTACAGCGCTGCGTACCCTTGTGGCGCTTTATAAATAAAGTTATACATACATACATATATATTATTGTCCTCTCCAGTAGGTCTCTGTAGGCCGCCAGCTCAGTGGAAGCAAACAGGTTTGGGGTTCTTCCATACAGAGTGCCCAGAGCCACTGCATCCTCTTCACTGCACCTTGGCACCAATGCCAGCTGGGGGGATGCACAGTTCAGTTAAGGTTGCCGCCATTAACAATGAAGTGCGCCAATGGAATCAAGGGGTGGAGCAGCCTTTCCCCCCAACATCACCAACTTTTCCCCATGTCACTTAGTCCGCCCTTCTGGTCAGACCCATAAGGAAGGTGGCAACAACAGATACAGGGAGCAGCCAATACGACTGCAGCTGCACACCCTACATTAAACTACCCTGGACTGGTGTGTATTTTGAAAAGAAGGGGTAGGAGGTTAACTATTAAGGTGGCCAAACAGGGGCAGATTTAAGCTGCTGCTTTAGACCATTTCAGCAGCTTATTTGACTGTGTATGGGAACCCCCAAGGGTCAAATGATCCACTTGTTTGGTGACCTTTGCCAAACGATCGGATCTTATAGTGCAGGGACCCCCAACCTTTCTTACTCGGGAGCCACAGTCAAATGTAAAAAGACTTGGGGAGCAACACAAGCACCATAAAAGTTCATGGAGGAGCCAAATAAGGGCTGTGATTGGCTATTAGGGGCCTCTATGCACCCTATCAGCTTACAGGGGCTTTATTTGGTAGGAAATCTTGTTTTTATTCAACCAAAACTTGCCCCCAAGTCAGGAATTCAAAAATAACTCCCTGGTTTGGGGGCACTGAGAGCAACAGCCAAGGTGTTGGGGAGCAACATGTTGCCCCAGAGCCACTGGTTGGGGATCACTGTTATAGTGTATGGCCTTCTTTAGAGTCGCTAGGGGGTGCCTTGCAAATTGGCACCCCAAGTGATTTTATATCTCCTTTTTATATAGTTGAAAACATGTAATTAGGGTTGCCCACTGTCCGGTTTTGACCTGGACATTCTGGTTTTCAGAAGGAATGTCCAGGTCAAAACTTCCTGCCAGGTTTTTCAAATTAGAAATAGATGAACAGGTCTCTGAAATTGATGCCAATTGGTGAGTGCTACGTCATAGCCCCACCCCTGTGATGTTACCGCCTACCCATGTGATGTCACTGCCCCATCCAGTAACGTCATGTCCCGCCCCCCCTGCCTGGAGATATGGAAGCGGAAAGGTGGCAGCCCTGTATGTCATGAATGTATATTGAAAAGTTTTACTTCCCCTTTAAATCACTGCCCGACTTTCTATGGTCACTGGAACCTGATTTTACATCAAATAAGTAAAAAAACCTACCAATTATGTGAGAATATTTGTTTCTAACCAGAGTAAAGGGGAAGAACCCCCGCATGGATATGTATAAGTAGTCCCGGACACTCCGCCTTTCTCCTAGTAACATAGTAACATAGTAAGTTGGGTTGAAAAAAGACATACGTCCATCACGTTCAACCATAATGCCTATATATAACCTGCCTAACTGCTCCGACGGCAGAGGCCGTGTCACCGGCACTGAGAGCGGAGTTTATCCCTGTTGGAGATGGGAATGAAAAGAAGAAAAAATAAAATCATTTGCTTCCCTCTGGCCGAATTGCCGTGGGACCTCGGAACAAACGCGCGCTTGTGCCCTGTTATTTTCCCATTAGAGGCCGTATCTGAGAATGGTTTGTACAGGGAGCGATTCATGGCGGCTGTTTTATGGCCTGAACGCAAACAAACATGACACAAATGCCCGATAATCAGTCGCTATCCATGAACGCTCTCTTTGACAGCGCGGCGGCCATAAAGGGAGGCCGGGGCCCTAATGAAAGGCCCCCATACATCAGCCCTGTGCAAATATCCCCCATCCCTGCCTGTAATTAGTCAATTGCAATAATTCACGCTTAATGTTCATGCAGATTAGCAGGGGCCACACTAATGGCAGACTCAGCCGGGGGGGGGGGGGGGTTCCCTCGGAAAATCATTAGCGCCCACTTCCACTGCCGCTTCCACCTCCGACTGTTTGTATTTGAAAATCATTTGCTGCAAGTAAAGGGGAAGTTCACCTTCACAAACTCAGCTCCCCTGCTGACCTCTCTCCCCCAATCAGGTCTAGTTAGGTATAAAATCTACCCCAATCCGACCCTGATGGCTACACGCACACTTACCTATAGTTTCCCACCTACACGCACACGTACCTATAGAGTCCCACCTACACTCACACGTACCTATAGAGTCCCACCTACACGCACACGTACCTATAGAGTCCCACCTACACTCACACGTACCTATAGAGTCCCACCTACACGCACACGTACCTATAGAGTCCCACCTACACGCACACTTACCTATAGTTTCCCACCTACACGCACACGTACCTATAGAGTCCCACCTACACGCACACGTACCTATAGAGTCCCACCTACACGCACACGTACCTATAGAGTCCCACCTACACGCAAATGTACCTATAGAGTCCCACCTACACGCACACGTACCTATAGAGCCCCACCTAATCGCACACGTACCTATAGAGTCCCACCTACTCGCACACGTACCTATAGAGTCCTACCTACACGCACACGTACCTATAGATCCCCACCTACACACACACGTACCTATAGAGTCCCACCTACACGCACACGTACCTATAGAGTCCCACCTACACGCACACGTACCTATAGAGTCCCACCTACACGCACACGTACCTATAGACTCCCACCTACACGCACACGTACCTATAGAGTCCCACCTACACGCACACGTACCTATAGAGTCCCACCTACACGCACACTTACCTATAGTTTCCCACCTACACGCACACGTACCTATAGAGTCCCACCTACACGCACACGTACCTATAGAGTCCCACCTACACGCACACGTACCTATAGAGTCCCACCTACACGCACACGTACCTATAGAGTCCCACCTACACGCACATGTACCTATAGAGCCCCACCTAATCGCACACGTACCTATAGAGTCCCACCTACTCGCACACGTACCTATAGAGTCCTACCTACACGCACACGTACCTATAGATCCCCACCTACACGCACACGTACCTATAGAGTCCCACCTACATGCACACGTACCTATAGAGTCCCACCTACACGCACACGTACCTATAGAGTCCCACCTACACGCACACGTACCTATAGACTCCCACCTACACGCACACGTACCTATAGACTCCCACCTACACGCACACGTGCCTATAGACTCCCACCTACACGCACACGTGCCTATAGAGTCCCACCTACACGCACACGTACCTATAGAGTCCCACCTACACGCACACGTACCTATAGAGTCCCACCTACACGCACACGTACCTATAGAGTCCCACCTACACGCACACGTACCTATAGAGTCCCACCTACACGCACACGTACCTATAGAGTCCCACCTACACGCACACGTACCTATAGAGTCCCACCTACACGCACACGTACCTATAGAGTCCCACCTACACGCACACGTACCTATAGACTCCCACCTACACGAACACGTACCTATAGAGTCCCACCTACACGCACACGTACCTATAGAGTCCCACCTACACGCACACGTACCTATAGACTCCCACCTACACGCACACGTACCTATAGACCCCCACCTACATGCACACGTACCTATAGACTCCCACCTACACGCACACGTACCTATAGACTCCCACCTACACGCACACGTACCTATAGACTCCCACCTACACGCACACGTACCTATAGACTCCCACCTACACGCACACGTACCTATAGACTCCCACCTACACGCACACGTACCTATAGAGTCCCACCTACACGCACACGTACCTATAGAGTCCCACCTACACGCATACGTACCTATAGACTCCCACCTACACGCACACGTACCTATAGAGTCCCACCTACACGCACACGTACCTATAGAGTCCCACCTACACGCATACGTACCTATAGACTCCCACCTACACGCACACGTACCTATAGAGTCCCACCTACATGCACACGTACCTATAGAGTCCCACCTACATGCATACGTACCTATAGACTCCCACCTACACGCACACGTACCTATAGAGTCCCACCTACACGCACACGTACCTATAGAGTCCCACCTACATGCATACGTACCTATAGACTCCCACCTACACGCACACGTACCTATAGAGTCCCACCTACACGCACACGTACCTATAGAGTCCCACCTACATGCACACGTACCTATAGAGTCCCACCTACACGCACACGTACCTATAGACTCCCACCTACATGCACACATACCTATAGAGTCCCACCTACATGCACACATACCTATAGACTCCCACCTACATGCACACATACCTATAGAGTCCCACCTACATGCACACATACCTATAGAGTCCCACCTACATGCACACATACCTATAGACTCCCACCTACATGCACACGTACCTATAGAGTCCCACCTACACGCACACGTACCTATAGACTCCCACCTACATGCACACATACCTATAGAGTCCCACCTACATGCACACATACCTATAGACTCCCACCTACATGCACACATACCTATAGAGTCCCACCTACATGCACACATACCTATAGAGTCCCACCTACATGCACACATACCTATAGAGTCCCACCTACATGCACACGTACCTATAGACTCCCACCTACATGCACACATACCTATAGAGTCCCACCTACATGCACACATACCTATAGACTCCCACCTACATGCACACATACCTATGGCATCTTACAGCCCCCCTGGCATTATCCAGACCCCACAGATTGCCGGCCCAGACCTGCTCACATTTCACGGTTCTTCACAGCTTTCCTTGGGACATGAGCGGTAATGATTTGCCATTTAGATTTAATTACACAGTCAGTCAAGTGAACCAAACATATCGCTGGTGTTGGCTCCATCTGTAGTTCAGGAGAAGAATCCAGACCGGCAGCCACACCGGCGCATTATCTAATGCATTAGGGATGATTGCGATTCCATGCAATTCCGTGCATCACAGAGTATTGTTGTGACAAAGCAGACAGACCTAAGGGACCATAATAATTGATTATTGGGGCATTAGTGAGCGCCTGAGAGCTGCCAGAGAGTCCAGCTGGACCGGCCTGCCGTAATGTCTGGCACATTTACTAGAACAATCAATGAAAATATTGTGACTTTAGCAGAAAGAGCTTGTTTCAGATTTCAGCTTGATGGTCAGCGCTGCGGGATATGTTGGCACTTTATAAATAAAGGTTAATAATAATAATAATAATAATAATAATGGTAGGCACCATTCACTGCTAGCTGGTAATGCTGGGAGCTGTAGTTCCCCTAAATCATTAGCAAAATCATAGCTCCTGTAATAAATAGACATTTCTGTTACCATCCATACAGTTTGCTTAACGCCAAGAATATTTGTTAAATATCAGAGAATATTACAAATCACTTTCAAAATTTGTCTGCCTGCATAAATAAAAGTAATAGCTTTGCTGATATTGAAGGGCTGTTCCTGCTGAATTGTGCTTAGTACAGGGGAATCCCTATGCTGCTGTAGTTTTATGGTATCTCTCTGTACAGGCTATAAGCAAACTTAGGGGGCTGTTCCTGCTGAATTGTGCTTAGTACAGGGGAATCCCTATGTGCCATAGTTTTCTGGGATCTCTCTGTACAGGCTAGGGGCACACTTTGGGGGCTGTTCCTACTGAATTGTGCTTAGTACAGGGGAATCCCTATGTGCCATAGTTTTATGGTATCTCTCTGTACAGGCTATGAGCAAACTTAGGGGGCTGTTCCTGCTGAATTGTGCTTAGTACAGGGGAATCTCTATGTGCCATAGTTTTATGGTATCTCTCTGTACAGGCTATGAGCAAACTTAGGGGGCTGTTCCTGCTGAATTGTGCTTAGTACAGGGGAATCTCTATGTGCCATAGTTTTATGGTATCTCTCTGTGCAGGCTATGAACAAACTTAGGGGGCTGTTCCTGCTGAATTGTGCTTAGTACAGGGGAATCTCTATGTGCCATAGTTTTATGGTATCTCTCTGTACAGGCTATGAACAAACTTAGGGGGCTGTTCCTGCTGAATTGTGCTTAGTACAGGGGAATCTCTATGTGCCATAGTTTTATGGTATCTCTCTGTACAGGCTATGAACAAACTTAGGGGGCTGTTCCTACTGAATTGTGCTTAGTACAGGGGAATTCAATCAGAATGCTTATTAACCCACCATTAAGTTTACCATTTTCCATACTTCGCTGCTCAATACCTACAGCCCCTTTTCTCTCTAATTACCCGGGGAAACTCTCAATCACTCTCCCTGCCGCGCCTGTTCCTGCTTAGTGTGACACAAGGAGGAAATTAGATTTTATGCAGAGATTTCAGCTTTGTTGCCCAAAAGCAAATGTCCCCTGAAACACGAGCCAACACCAAAGGCTTTTATTGTAACCTGAACTATGATGTATGTATTTTAATAAATCTGACACTTGCACCAGCTGCCCTTTATTAAGCTTTCAAATCCGTGCAGCCCTATCTTGGCCATATTGAATATGCCCTGTATCCCCGACACGCCTGGCCAAAAGGCCTGCAGGAGGCAAGGGTCTTCAGATCCCCTTCGCCGAAAGGCTAGGGGGATCCCTTTATCCATTCCCCTCCCAGCCGAAGCAGAGAAGGGGTCAGGGTACTAGTGGACCTCCGAAGAGGTCCCGCCACAGGGTGCACCCACTCAGGGCCAGGAAATCGTGCAGTTAAAAACCTGGAGGTTATTGCACCGAAATCCCAATAAGTGCTTAAAAATAAGTGCTAAAAAATGAATGAAAGAGACATAAAAACATAAATATACTGTACATAAAAATACATAAAAAATGTGGCTTAAAAAGCCCCAGCCTTTCGTCTGGATTATATAAATCCTTGCCCCTACCAAAAGGTCTGCGGCTATAAGAGCAAGGTGCAAATGAAAAAGTGCCAGGTGCGCTAAAGTGCCAAGTGCTCACCCCATGGGTGCAAATCCTGGGGCGCATTGCAGGCTCAATTCAGATGTTAGCCCTTTGGCCAGAGGATCAAGTGGCTCTCCGCCCAGCGGTGGAGAGGGGGCAGACACATGCATCCCTTAGCTAGAATCCATCCCCCCCCATCCATCCCCCCCCCCCATGCCAAGAACAGATCTTAGCAAAAAGGCCATCTGAGCAACATGTGGTTTCAATGATTCTCCCCAAAGTCTTTGCTGCTAACCCCCATGCACGAATAACCCAAAACACAGTGATTTGATCTTAACTTGTATCATGTGGGGAGAGAGAAACAATCAGGAGAAGAAGAATATTGTAGGGTTCCACCATGATAAGAGGGAGACTCGGTGCAGGGATAGAATGAACCAAGATGCCACAAATGTTGCTGTTTGTCTTACTTAAAAGATAATTATGAGTTTGTGCTGAGGGAGGCAGCATGGGAGCTCCACCCTAATTTGCATAAATGCAAATATGCAGAGAAGGAATGTGCAGAGCCACCTCAGCAACTGTCTGTTTGTCTCCGTGTCGGCCAGTCTGCTGTCTGGTTACTGTGGCCATGGAGACAAGGCCCCCAAAATTGCATCTAGAATCTCCATCCAACACTCCAGTTCCCACAATGCCTTGCACACTTCTGTGATTCTCCTTCACAGGACTTTTAAATGGCAAAAGCCTGCAAGGTATTATGGGAATTGGAGTCTTGACTGAAGTAGAGACAATCAGGAGAAGAGGAATAACGTAGGGTTCCACCATGGGACCACTAATGGTGGCCATACATGCACTGATATTATCATATGATATTTGGTGCGCGTATGTCGGATCGACAAGGGGACCGATATCACAAAAGCATCAGATATTAGTTGTCTTGTTGAATGGGCGGGACAAAAGATTTTGATTGGGCACCATTGAAGGTGCCCCACCAAAATCTGTGTTTAGGGCTGAATCTTCAGATGAATGTAAAATCCCTATTGTTCTTGAACGTCAATGGAGGGAATGAAAGAAAGATCAAAATTGGTACGTGTATGGCCACCTTTAGGAGCCAAGGTCATGTCTTGGGGGCAACATTGGTAGGGGACAGGCTAGGGTCCATTCAGAGGTTCCAGCACAGTAGAGGGGGCCCAAGAGACTTGACAATCCCTAAATAGCAGAAGTATGGAAAGCATTGTGGGAACTGGAGTCTTGACTGAAGGAAAGACAACTCTCGCTGCACCATGGAACTACTAAGGAGCCAAGGTAATGTTCTTAGAGCCACCATAAGTAGGAGGCAAGCAAGGTTCCTGTGAGAGGTTCCAGCACAGTAGAGGGGCCCCAACAGACTTGACAATGCCTGAATAGCAAAAGCATGTAAGGCATTGTGGGAACTGGAGTCTTGATTGAAGGAAAGACAACTCTCGCTGCACTATGGAACTACTAAGGAGCCAAGGTAATGATCTTAGGGCCACCATAAGTAGGGGGCAAGCAACGTTCCTTTCAGAGGTTCCAGCACAATAGAGGGGCCCCAACAGACTTGACAATCCCTGAATAGCAAAAGCATGTAAGGCATTGTGGGAACTGGAGTCTTGATTGAAGGAAAGACAACTCTCGCTGCACTATGGAACTACTAAGGAGCCAAGGTAATGATCTTAGGGCCACCATAAGTAGGGGGCAAGCAACGTTCCTTTCAGAGGTTCCAGCACAATAGAGGGGCCCCAACAGACTTGACAATCCCTGAATAGGAAAAGCATGGAAGGTATTGTAGGAATTGTCTCATTGTCCCATGGAACTACTAAGGAGCCAAGGTATGGTTCTTTCACCATAAGTAGGGGGCAAACAAGGTTTCTTTCAGAGGTTCCAGGACAGCAGAGGGGCTTTAACAGACCTGACAATCCAGGTGTCCTTCTCAAAAGGGTGATTGGTATGTTAGATTGGATGTGTTTGAGCATAACTTGCCCTGGGCAGGGTAGATCAAAGATGTAGTCCATTTGGATTAAGACATCCCTGAGATAGTCTTGTCAAGCAATTGGCAATAGCCAGGGTCTCCTATGGAGTTGAGCCCTAGCAACTAGTACAGTGTCCTCTCCTTTCTGGTGGTGGCCCTAGGTGCACTTTTGGAATGTCCCATTTAGAGTTCCCATACAGGGGATGACCTTTTATTGTTACATTTGGCTGCAAGTATTCTAGCCATCAGTCCAAAAATACATGACACAACAGGTTCTAGCCATCAGATGATGCCCCTTCCACCCCACAGGTCCCTCTGAATTATGGAAATACCCCAAGAAGATCTGTTAACCCCCCCCCCCCCAAGCCATACATTGACATCAAGGCTTGGCGACCATCTCTCTAATAAACCATCATTAGAAAATCACAAATTCAACTTAAAAAAAAAAGTAATAAAAAAAACCCAATGGCATTTGCAAAGGAAAATCAATGGTTCTGCAAGTAAAACATTCATTTATGGCCACAAGGCCACAATGTGAGCGAGGTTTTACTTTGTCCGGCTTATCGGTTATATTTATCTGCCGCCGAGGCCCATGCTAATTAGCATTCGATCTGTTTTGCTCGGTGGTTTTTAATAGCGGGACGAGCCGCGGATATTTATATTTAGCTGTTGTCAAAGTGACATTTTCCCATAATAAATGTGGGAGATATGGCAAAACACATTGATGGCGGCCGAGGGTATTTTTTTTTTTTTCTCTCCCTAAGTTTCTTAGAAATTTTCCATGGCATTAGGGTGTCATTACTGGGATTTAGATTGAGATGGACGCTCTTTATTAGTGGAAAAAAAAACACGTCTGGAGGTATTGATGTTTGTGTCAGGGCGCTTAATGCGTTGTTCTATTGCTGTATTCACCGGGGGGGTTTGACTGCGCTGCAAATGTCTTAACCCTTTGAACACCATGCAAGGGAGAGAAGGAATTGGTGTAGGCTGTACATCTACAAGACTCAATGCTCCTCAAAGTTGACCATATCTTATTCTATATTGAAGACAGATTCCTTCTGTATCATAAAAGCTGGATCAGCAAGGAAACAGGAAACACCCAGAGCAAAGTGCTAGATTGGGCCAGACCAATCATGATGGGTGCAGGGAGTTGTAGCTAAATGTATGTAGATGTATATATGTAACAGTCTAGCGCGTTTCGCGCCCACACCCAGAGCACAGTGCTAGATTGGGCCAGACCAATCATGATGGGTGCAGGGAGTTGTAGCTAAATGTATGTAGATGTATATATGTAACAGTCTAGCGCGTTTCGCGCCCACAGCCAGAGCAAAGTGCTAGATTGGGCCAGACCAATCATGATGGGTGCAGGGAGTTGTAGCTAAATGTATGTAGATGTATATATGTAACAGTCTAGCGCGTTTCGCGCCCACACCCAGAGCAAAGTGCTAGATTGGGCCAGACCAATCATGATGGGTGCAGGGAGTTGTAGCTAAATGTATGTAGATGTATATATGTAACAGTCTAACGCATTTCGCGCCCAGCTGCCTCAAAGTTAGTTAAAAATGATAAAGAAACATATAAAACACATGTGGAGCCCAATGATCCAGAGAGAAGCAGAGAGAAGAAGGCCATGGCCATACTAGGAGTGCAGGATCACATTCCCTTCCTTTTTGGATATAATTGGTCAGGGGTACCCAACCTTCCTTACTCATGAGCCACAGGCAAATATAAAAAGACTTGGGGAGCAACACAAGCACCATAAAAGTTCATGGAGGGGCCAAATAAGGGCTGTGATTGGCTATTAGGCAGCCTCTATGCACCCTATCAGCTTACAGGGGCTTTATTTGGTAGTAGTCATGTATTCAAAAATAACTACCTGGTTTGGGGGCACTGAGAGCAACACCCAAGGGGTTGGTGAGCAACATGTTGCCCCCGAGCTACTAAGGATAGTGGAAGTTAGACTACCCAGTTCCTTCCAACAGGCAAGAGGACCATAGAAGCATCTCTACCCCCACCCTACAGGTTGTGGAGATACTCATTGTCACACTTGGTGGGGTTGGCTTGACTCTGAGCCCCATCAGTAGGTATAGGCCATAGGCAGTTGGTAAAGTAAGTGGAAGTGTGGGTAGGACGGGGGTCCTAGTGGGAGGTGGATAACCTTGAATGGGCACTTGGATTTGAGGTGGGACCAAGGCATCAAGTGCCCATAGAGGTCCATCATCTTTGTTTGTGTACTTTCCATCCACATTCTGAAGTCCATGTCTCATCTCTTCTATATTAATATCTTTATGGGATGATGCTTCCTGTCTTTAGATATGAGAATTCTATTGGGAGACTAATGAATCCTTCAACCACTGCCACCGCCATGGGGTTCTACAGAAAGGAGTAGCTTTACATACAGTATAAACATGAGTTTGGTTTCCCCTTACACCTATTAGTGATGGTGCCCATGTTCTCAGCGCCACAGTCACACCGTGCCCTTTGTATTTGTGGCTTTTTCCAAAATTGAAGGGCTACAAGAAAGTTGGGGTTAGAATTTCCGTAAGAAGGTAAAGCAATGGTAACATGTGTAATACAGCGTATACTTTAGTGCCCCCAAGTGGTGACAGGCTGGCACTGCTCTGATGACCAGGAAGGGTAGTTTACGATGGTTTGTCAATATGTTGATATTATAACTGTTTATACATAAATATACACTTGCAAATGTGGAGAATAATAATAATGGGAATATATATAAATATAAATAAATAAGTAAATAAATAAATATATATATATATATATATATATATATATATATATATATATATATACAGGTATAGGACCCATTATCCAGAATGCTCGGGACCAAGGGTATTCCGGATAAAGGGTCTTTCCGTAATTTGGGTCTCCATACCTTAAGTCTGCTAAAAAAACAATAAAACATTAAATAAACCCAATAGGGCTGTTCTGCCCCCAATAAGGGGTAATTATATCTTAGTTGGGATCAAGTACAGGTACTGTTTTATTATTACAGAGAAAAGGGAATCATTTAACCATTAAATAAACCCAATAGGGCTGTTCTGCCCCCAATAAGGGGTAATTATATCTTAGTTGGGATCAAGTACAAGTACTGTTTTATTATTACAGAGAAAAGGGAATCATTTAACCATGAAATAAACCCAATAGGGCTGTTCTGCCCCTAATAAGGGGTAATTATATCTTAGTTGGGATCAAGTACAGGTACTGTTTTATTATTACAGAGAAAAGGGAATCATTTAACCATTAAATAAACCCAATAGGGCTGTTCTGCCCCCAATAAGGGGTAATTATATCTTAGTTGGGATCAAGTACAGGTACTGTTTTATTATTACAGAGAAAAGGGAATCATTTAACCATTAAATAAACCCAATAGGGCTGTTCTGCCCCCAATAAGGGGTAATTATATCTTAGTTGGGATCAAGTACAGGTACTGTTTTATTATTACAGAGAAAAGGGAATCATTTAACCATTAAATAAACCCAATAGGGCTGTTCTGCCCCCAATAAGGGGTAATTATATCTTAGTTGGGATCAAGTACAGGTACTGTTTTATTATTACAGAGAAAAGGGAATCATTTAACCATTAAATAAACCCAATAGGGCTGTTCTGCCCCCAATAAGGGGTAATTATATCTTAGTTGGGATCAAGTACAGGTACTGTTTTATTATTACAGAGAAAAGGGAATCATTTAACCATTAAATAAACCCAATAGGGCTGTTCTGCCCCAATAAGGGGTAATTATATCTTAGTTGGGATCAAATACAAAGTTCTGTTTTATTATTACAGAGAAAAAGGAAATCAGTTTAAAAAATCTGAATTATATGATTAAAATGGAGTCTATGGGAGACGGGCTTTCCGTAATTCGGAGCTTTTTGGATAACGGGTTTCCGGATAATGGATCCCATACCGTTATAACTGGCCTTCAGGCTAGACCATCCACAGTTTGGGTATCATTTGTGTACAGAAAACAATATATATATATATATTTTTCCCAATATTGATGGGTGCAGGGAGTTGCAGCTTAATAACAGGAGTTGCAGAATGTATTTTCCTGATTTCACAGTTGGGTGCCCATAGGCCGGCCCCCTTTTCCGCTACATTCTTCAGGGGTATAGTTTCCCTTTAAACGATGACAGTATCACATGTTCTCTGAGCCCTGTGGAATTGTGGGAGGGACGGCGTATACACGGCGCGGTGCCGGCGGGGAGGGCCGCCTTAGAAGCTGCTAGAAATGTTGAATAATATCTTCTTCTTCTAAGGAAGGAAAACTGTGAATCATAAATTTACCACTAAATTGCATAATCCCAATACATCTGGGATAGATTAGTGAGGAACTGGGAGGTCCCCCGGCTCTGCCTGACTCACCCCCCTCTGCACATACAGATATATTTATTTATTTATAATACAGGGAACTCTGAGTATCACTCATGTATTATAAGGGATAATGTACCCCCTACTGTAAATGATAAGGATATTAGCAGTCACTGAGGGGTTCTGTGCCCCCCATATAAAGGCACAAGGCTGCAGGCTGAGTTATACAGGGAACTCTGAGTATCACTCATGTATTATAAGGGATAATGTACCCCCTACTGTAAATGATAAGGATATTAGCAGTCACTGAGGGGTTCTGTGCCCCCCATATAAAGGCACAAGGCTGCAGGCTGAGTTATACAGGGGACTCTGAGTATCACTCATGTATTATAAGGGATAATGTACCCCCTACTGTAAATGATAAGGATATTAGCAATCACTGAGGGGTTCTGTGCCCATATAAAGGCACAAGGCTGCAGGCTGAGTTATACAGGGGACTCTGAGTATCACTCATGTATTATAAGGGATAATGTACCCCCTACTGTAAATGATAAGGATATTAGCAGTCACTGAGGGGTTCTGTGACCATATAAAGGCACAAGGCTGCAGGCTGAGTTATACAGGGAACTCTGAGTATCACTCATGTATTATAAGGGATAATGTACCCCCTACTGTAAATGATAAGGATATTAGCAGTCACTGAGGGGTTCTGTGCCCATATAAAGGCACAAGGCTGCAGGCTGAGTTATACAGGGAACTCTGAGTATCACTCATGTATTATAAGGGATAATGTACCCCCTACTGTAAATGATAAGGATATTAGCAGTCACTGAGGGGTTCTGTGCCCATATAAAGGCACAAGGCTGCAGGCTGAGTTATACAGGGAACTCTGAGTATCACTCATGTATTATAAGGGATAATGTACCCCCTACTGTAAATGATAAGGATATTAGCAGTCACTGAGGGGTTCTGTGCCCATATAAAGGCACAAGGCTGCAGGCTGAGTTATACAGGGAACTCTGAGTATCACTCATGTATTATAAGGGATAATGTACCCCCTACTGTAAATGATAAGGATATTAGCAGTCACTGAGGGGTTCTGTGCCCATATAAAGGCACAAGGCTACAGGCTGAGTTATACAGGGAACTCTGAGTATCACTCATGTATTATAAGGGATAATGTACCCCCTACTATAAGTTCTTTCTGTTTGCCCATAGCCGTACATATCTATCCCATATAACTAAGCCGGCATTTCTATTTCTCAGTACTAAACACAATGTGGCAGGAGAATCTAAGAGCTCAATTGCCTTTTAACAGCATTAAAAGCTTTGCTAGCTGCAATGTATTTATTTATTCATCTGAGACATCTTAGTAAATGTAATATCATTAGTACTGAGATCTTTTTTCTTTCTAATGTATTTGTGGTGAAAGTACTATTAGTATTTAATCCTCTAGAATGCTATATTAATGTTATAGTCCCATCGGGCCACTTGTTCTTCAAACATTAAAGGAATACTGTGGTGTTTTTTTCAAAACCCATCAGTTAATAGCGCTTCTCCAGCAGAATCCTGCATTGTAATCTGTTTTTCCCATGGGGCTAGCCATATTCTTCATTTCCCAGGGTGCCACAGCCATGTGACCTGTGCTCTGATAAACTTCACTCACACTTTACTGCTGCGCTGCAAGTTGGAGTGATACCCCCTCACTCCCAGCAGCCGATCAGCAGAACAATGGGAAGGGAGCAAGATAGCAGCTCCCAGTAGGTATCAGAATAGCACTCAATAGTAAGAAATCCAAGTCCGGCTTGGGACTCCTCCAGTTACATGGGAGTAGGAGAAACAATAGGTTAGCTGAAAGCAGTTCTAACGTGCAGCGCTGGCTCCTTCTGAAAGCTCAGACTCAGGCACACTTTACTGCTGCGCTGCAAGTTGGAGTGATATCCCCCTCCCCCCTCACCCCCAGCAGCCGATCAGCAGAACAATGGGAAGGGAGCAAGATAGCAGCTCCCAGTAGGTATCAGAATAGCACTCAATAGTAAGAAATCCAAGTCCGGCTTGGGACTCCTCCAGTTACATGGGAGTAGGAGAAACAATAGGTTAGCTGAAAGCAGTTCTAATGTGTAGCGCTGGCTGAAAGCTCAGACTCAGGCACACTTTACTGCTGCGCTGCAAGTTGGAGTGATATCCCCCTCCCCCCTCACCCCCAGCAGCCGATCAGCAGAACAATGGGAAGGGAGCAAGATAGCAGCTCCCAGTAGGTATCAGAATAGCACTCAATAGTAAGAAATCCAAGTCCGGCTTGGGACTCCTCCAGTTACATGGGAGTAGGAGAAACAATAGGTTAGCTGAAAGCAGTTCCAATGTGTAGCGCCGGCTCCTTCTGAAAGCTCAGACTCAGGCACACTTTACTGCTGCGCTGCAAGTTGGAGTGATATCCCCCCTCCCCCCCAGCAGCCGATCAGCAGAACAATGGGAAGGGAGCAAGATAGCAGCTCCCAGTAGGTATCAGAATAGCACTCAATAGTAAGAAATCCAAGTCCGGCTTGGGACTCCTCCAGTTACATGGGAGTAGGAGAAACAATAGGTTAGCTGAAAGTCTAAGTTAATGTTTTATGCAGTCCTTCATACCTTGTATTCCCACAATGAATAATCTTGGGGGGCATTGGCATTTGGGAAGTAGAAGGAACCCTCGGCAGGTGCAGTTTGGGTACATTTGGGAGGATGAAAAGAATATTATCATTGCATTGGAATAAAAACATTTGAATCCAATTTATTCCCCAAATCACAGGGGAATAATAACATAGAAAGTCAAATGCATCTCCTCATTATGTTTTAGCTGACAGAGAATCTATCCCTCTGATGTGAGCTGTTTGTATACAATGAGGCAGAAAGAGTCCTTCGCCCCCCATTAGAGCACCTTGATTCAGAAATATGAAATAGACGGGAGAACAAAAGGCAGTCCTGTAGGCTATGGATTTGGTTTTGTGCAAGGCCACAAGGGATAGGTTTTTTCACTATAAAGTGAGCTCTGCATCATTAACACTTTACAAGCCAATGCAAAAATGTATGTAACATCTCTTGTACGTGTCCCTAAGGCCACATTTACATTGGTAGGGAAAACAGTCATTCCAGTAGTTGCTGTTTCTTTCATCCTTTAGCCAAGGTTGTTCCTCACAGCTGAGGGTTCCCCTTTGTTCTTCACAGCGATTTAATGTACAGTAGGAGCTAGGAAAAGCATAACATATGCAGCACCATTTAATGGAGAGTCTACTGAACTGCCCCAAGTTACAGAGCAAGTTACAGTTCAAGTCACGTGACTGAGGGGACCTGGGAAACTAAGATTATGGCTAATCCCACATCAAATTTCAAAATTAAATATTAAAAAAGTCTGCATTTTTGAAAAATGAATTTCAGTGCAGGATTCTGTTGGAGAAGCACTAGTAACTGATGGGGTTTCCCATGAAAGAATCACTTCTAGATGATAAGAATGGTGGGATTTAATAAAGGGACTGACTCTGTATTTAATTGCCATGTACATATGGGAGGAATGGGAGGAACATACTTGTCTTTAGTAGATGGTGCCATGGAATTCTGTTCTATAAACTAGAACACAAGTTTCTTTTTAAAATTTGTGTCCAGTCTAAAGTTGTCTACATCTGGTGGTGTTTTTGTAGTCCTCGGGCTAATAGTGAGTAGTAGTGGACTGAACAGTTCTTAAGTATTGACCACTTGATGTCCCATTGACACTCAACTTGTGCCGATGGAGTTCAACTAAAATCACCCTCTACCTATAGTCAAATGTAAATTTTCATTGGCTTTTCTTACCTCCTCTATGGTGCAAATGTTCAGCAATTATGGATGAGATGTCCAACTAAAATCACCCTCCACCTATGGTAATATATTCATTTCCATTGTTTTTCTTACCTCCTCTATGGTGCAAAAGTTCAGCAATTATCGCTGAGATGTCCTACTAAAACAGTCCAACTAAAATCACCCTCCACCTATGGTCAAACGTAACGTTCCATTGGTTTTTCTTACCTCCTCTATGGTGCAAAAGTTCAAGAATTATGGCTGAGATGTCCGACTAAAACAGTCCAACTAAAATCACCCTCCACCTATGGTCAAACGTAAAATTCCATTGGTTTTTCTTACCTACTCTATGGTGCAAAAATTCAGCAATTATGGCTGAGATGTCCAACTAAAACAGTCCAACTAAAATCACCCTCCACCTATGGTCCTATGTAAAGTTCCATTGGTTTTTCTTACCTCCTCTATGGTGAAAAAGTTCAGCAATTATGGCTGAGATGTCCAACTAAAACAGTCCAACTAAAACAGTCCAACTAAAATCACCCTCCACCTATGGTCATATATTAATTTCCATTGTTTTTCTTACCTCCTCTATGGTAAGATGGTTAGATGGTATGTCCATCTAAAACAGTCCAACTAAAATTAGCCTCCCTCTATGGTCATTTATTCATTTCCATTGTTTTTCTTACCTCTTCTATGGTGCAAACGTTCAGCAATTATGGCTGAGATGTCCAACTAAAACAGTTACATTGTAAGACCTTGGTCTGTGTGGGTGCCATGGGTAATTTTATGAGCCCTGTTCTTCAAGAAAACAAGTAGTTTATCTTTAGGCAAAGGGTCTCCAACTGCAAATAGATTATGGAAAAGTGCCCCCCTACCTCTGCCTAAGGGCCAATCTGGAGATCCAACAGAGGACGCATAGAGTGAAGTATATGGTTTTGCACTGAGTGGAAGATATGATGAAAATTGGTGGAAGGCCAACCGATGGACCTTCTGTATTCAGGCAGAATTAGATGTAGGGTATAAGAGATCCATAGTAGCTTTCACTAGAGGAGTTAAATTCCCATCATACCCAATAAGTCACATGTCCGTTGCACTGTTATGCTTTACAGATCATTAATTTGACGTATTAAAGAAAATACAATTTGATAAATTGATCGTTTACACCTATTAGTCTTTAGAGGTCTTGCAGAACAAACATCGTCTATTTGTACTCCCCACCCATCCGATTTCTGCCCAAAGGTGAGTTTGTGGACCCCTTCCCCAAGGCAGAAGAAATCAGATGGATGGAATATTCATTTCCCTCTTGAACGGAATTCTTATTTTTTTATGACAAAAGGCAATATTTTTTCTGAAAATAGCACTTAATCACTTGAAAAAAAAAAAAAATAGCAATTTTCATGAATATGATCCTTGGCGATGGCGTTTGGCTTCTTCTCCAACATTCTAATTATTACAAAGAATGTTAAACATTTCAACGATGGACGTAGAACTTTGAAAAATGAAAATATGTCTTCCGATTGCTCGGATATCTTTCCCAGAAACATCATTTAGACTTTTGCTGCATGTACATATTTTTTCTAATGAAGGAAAAGTCAAATGTCAAAATGTTTCATAGATATTTCCCAGAATCCAAATGCCCGCCTCCTTCCTAATTGATAGGGCATTCCATTGGCTGCCATCTGTTTTCTACATATTTTATCTTCTCTTAACCAGTGTGGTTTGTGGCAATCAGGGAGAATATTTGATTAAGAATGTATATGTAGGTCGATGAATTGTACGTTTATTCTTCTAACAGTGAAATAGTCTTTAGTCAGTAAATAAATTGCTTAGTAATGGGAGGAACATACTTAGTAGATGGTGCCATTAGAATTCTATTCTAGAACTAGAACTTTTTATAAGTTTGTGTCCAGTCTAAAGTTGTCTGGTGGTGTTGTTGTAGTCCTTGGGCTAATAGTGGACCACTTGATGTCCCATTGACACTCAACTTGTGCTGATGGATTCATCACCACCCAGATTTTGATTGATGACTGACAATGGGTTTCTTTTGAATTTTGACCCTTCGTTATAGTACATGGACCAGTTTTGGCCTGACTCATTTGGGCACTCCTTTATTGGGCACTAAGAGATCAGTGGAGATTGCTATAGCGATCTCCATGGCACTTATGGTTACGTTCTTGGAGATCATGCAAAAACAATTGGGCAGCAAAGGTATTTTCCAAACAAAAAGTCCTCTCCAATGAGGTCCCAAAGCAAAATGGCATATATTCACAATATATATACACACACAACATCTGTGTCAAAACTTCTTTCACTCAATGTGGGTGCTCCTTATGGCAATGATCCAGGTTCACCGAATATCCAAAAGAAAGGTGGAAGGACAGTCTTTCTGTGTTTATTAAGAGGCAATATTTTGGGGCAGAGCCCTTCCTCAGGTATGTCACTGCACCTACGGAAGGACTCTAGCATAAGACTACACCTATTCATTAGCTGCATCCAATTTTTACCTTTGGTTATATCTGCCATGGGATAGAGTAGGCGTAAAGAGCCCAAAACAACCCCAAAAATATCATGTGAATCCTGATATCCAATATATAATCGTCAATAGATTTTACAAAGAATACCCTGAATAGGTCTGGTTGGACAGACCAGTGCCCAACCCTTACCCGACCAGTGACAGATCAGCCAGGTAAATGGAAAAACTAGCTTGAAAAAAAAAGGGGTGGCTGGGATTTTTGAGACCTGCAGCGGAACCGGATGCCCAGGTAGGGTACCCGCAGACTGCCCACTTGGATGGTGAATCAGGAACTTTCTACCTGAAACCTGACTACTACTTTTTAACTTGCCCGATCCATATCTGGCCAATTTCAGGGCAGGCCAGTCGTTGCTGCCCCTACACGGGCCAATAAGCTGCTGAATCGTTCCAAGGGACTGATATTGGCGGCTACAATCGGCACGTGTATGGCCATCTTAAATCTTTTAACGTGACTGATCGATATCTGGCCAATTTCAGGCCAGATATCGGTCAGGCATGCTCCTCGTTCCTGCCCCTGTCCAATGGACCAATATGGGCAGCTACAATTGGCCCGTGTATGGCCACCTTAACCATCACGCGACCTTGCGCTCAGTGGGCCACAGGGAATAATGACGGTATTTATGTAGCTCATCAAAGCGCTCATTCCCGTACGTGATGCCCGTCCCTCGCCGGCTCACATCTGCTTCACATCAAAGCTGAATTTTACTGATTGTTAGCGTCTGTGTATAAAGAAATAAATGGAAGGTTTAGGTTCGAAAATTCATTTCTCCTTTCAGCATCCCACGCGCTAATTTGATTTATGTCAATATCCACCAGCACCGCGGTTTGCGAGGCAACTTGTTTTGCGCTAATAAATCTCATTTATACACAAAGAAAACGCTCTGTTGAACTTCACACTTCGAGCAAATAGGAACGATTTGGAAGTGAGTGCCACCTTAATGTACAAGCTGTCTCGCTCGTAAGGTCACGTTCCCCGGCTTATAATGTGCGTCCAACTCAAACACCTTCTGCGCTGCAGAAATAATTTCTTTGGCAACGCTCGGAATTCTTTATCTGAAATGGTTTAAAGCGACGGAACACATCTCGGCTTCACACAATTTGTTCAGGGGGTTTTAAAGGAACACTGGGTATTTTTCATCCAGGTTATGGTATAGGCTTGGAATTGGGCCGTGCCAATGTATTACATATTACATGAAGAAATAAATATACAATATTACCGTTATTTTTTTACCAACATTTGTCAGAATATAAATAAAGAGCGTATCTGTTGCTGAAAGAAACGCTACAATAAACACAATATTTATTGCTAACTAAATACAGTAGAACAGCAGAAGTTTTCCAAGAATTGACGCCATTTTGTTGTGGTCCCATTAAGGCTGCGTTTTCTCTTTACTGGATTTATCATTTTCCCAGAATATTCTCAGAATCCAAAAGTGGATTTTAATTGGCAGGTTTTTGTCAGCATCAGCTCTGCTCTGATGTATGTATGTATGTATGTATGTATGTGTGTATGTATGTATGTACTGTATGTATGTATGTATGTATGTATGTATGTATGTATGTATGTGTGTATGTATGTATGTATGTATGTATGTATGTATGTATGGGCTGTATGTATGTATGTATGTACTGTATGTATGTATGTATGGGCTGTATGTATGTATGTACTGTATGTATGTATGTATGTATGGGCTGTATGTATGTATGTACTGTATGTATGTATGTACTGTATGTATGGGCTGTATGTATGTATGTACTGTATGTATGTACTGTATGTATGTATGTATGGGCTGTATGTATGTATGTACTGTATGTATGTACTGTATGTATGTATGTATGGGCTGTATGTATGTATGTATGTATGTATGGGCTGTATGTATGTATGTACTGTATGTATGTATGTATGTATGTATGTATGGGCTGTATGTATGTATGTACTGTATGTATGTATGTACTGTATGTATGTATGTATGTATGTATGTATGTATGGGCTGTATGTATGTATGTATGTATGTACTGTATGTATGTATGTATGTATGTACTGTATGTATGTATGTATGTATGTATGTATGTATGTATGTATGTATAACTTTATTTATAAAGCGCCACAAGGGTACACGGCGCTGTACAGTCTTACAATATACAGAAATACAAGGACAAGTGTTATAATAAATACAATAAATAAGTATAAATGCACAGGGAATAAGTGCCATGTGGTATGAGACACAGTAGGAAGGAGGTCCCTGACCCGTAGAGCTTACAATCTAAGTGACCAGCCATCTTTAATTTGTTGGCTATTCAAAGCCCCACCTAGCCCATTTTACTAGATTATTATTATTTATTATTAGCATTTATTTATAAAGCGCCAACATATCCCGCAGCGCTGTACAATAAGTGGGTTACATACATTGGACATACAGAGTAACATATAAAGCAACCAATAACCGATACAGGAGGTGAAGAGATCCCTGCCCAAAAGAGCTTACAATCTACAAGATAATATATATTACATATTAGTCCCTTAGCCTGTTGGCTATCCAAAGCCCCGCCTAGCCCAATTTACTAGATAATACATATTCCAAAGCCCCGCCTAGCCCAATTTACTAGATAATACATATTCCAAAGCCCCGCCTAGCCCAATTTACTAGATAATACATATTCCAAAGCCCTGCCTAGCCCAATTTACTAGATAATACATATTCCAAAGCCCTGCCTAGCCCAATTTACTAGATAATACATATTCCAAAGCCCTGCCTAGCCCAATTTACTAGATAATACATATTCCAAAGCCCCGCCTAGCCCAATTTACTAGATAATACATATTCCAAAGCCCCGCCTAGCCCAATTTACTAGATAATACATATTCCAAAGCCCCGCCTAGCCCAATTTACTAGATAATACATATTCCAAAGCCCCGCCTAGCCCAATTTACTAGATAATACATATTCCAAAGCCCCGCCTAGCCCAATTTACTAGATAATACATATTCCAAAGCCCCGCCTAGCCCAATTTACTAGATAATACATATTCCAAAGCCCTGCCTAGCCCAATTTACTAGATAATACATATTCCAAAGCCCCGCCTAGCCCAATTTACTAGATAATACATATTCCAAAGCCCCGCCTAGCCCAATTTACTAGATAATACATATTCCAAAGCCCCGCCTAGCCCAATTTACTAGAATTCAACCCTACCATAAATTCCAAAGCCCTGCCTAGCCCAATTTACTAGATAATACATATTCCAAAGCCCTGCCTAGCCCAATTTACTAGATAATACATATTCCAAAGCCCCGCCTAGCCCAATTTACTAGATAATACATATTCCAAAGCCCCACCTAGCCCAATTTACTAGATAATACATATCCATGACTCGCCCACAAAATAGAACAAAATAAAAATATAGTTCCTGGCTATGTACGGCCTTTACATTTATTAGGACTTTGTCAAGATGTTTATGAAATAATATATATATATATATATATATATAACTTTTATTAAGGCCCTTAATGGCTTCTGGGAATATGGCTGGGAATATGGGTGTTCTTTGTCGTTCTGAAATGACTGTTTATAGTTAAATGCAGTAAGATGAACAAGGGGAAGCAATATGTCCGTCCCTGGGGTTCTGCAGAACTAAAACCAGTGTCTCTGGGAATTGTCTCTGGGAATTGTCTCTGGGAATAGTCTCTGGGAATTGTCTCGGGGAATTATCTATCCACTTTGTAGAGTTGTAGAACTGACGCTGAGCTCAGGCTCGTTCATATCCAGCGAAAGGCTTTCAACAGGCACATAAAAAGCTCATTTGATTTTTAGTGCTGATAGTTATGCAACAAGTTGTGCCCCATAAACCATAAAGCAAAATGACAGAAAAAGATTGTTTTTCCCCAAATCATGTTACTTAGCTGGGCAATTAGTTGTTTACAATATATTTTCTTACTTTGTTATATAAGCAGCATATAGGCAAGACCTTACAAATAAAGGATATTTCTAGCTATTAGGGAAACTTCAATAAAAGTGTTCCACCTGACTTATGTAGCCCCCGCGAGACTGCAACAAATCTACCCAGAGCGTGACCCATAATGCTTAGGGGCACTGACCCCAATCAGTGACTCACAAGTAACATGTTGCTCACCATCTCCTTTGATGTTGCTCCCGGTGGCTTCAACATTTACATTTCTGGCTTGGAGACAAGTTTTGGAAGCACAGAGATACAGCTTTACTCCGAACAGAGTCAGCAGTCCCCATGGGGCTACCAAATAGCCAATCACAGTCTTTATTTGGCTTCCCCAAGGAATTCTTTTCATGCTTGTGTGGCTCACAAACACTTTTTACATCAGAGCCGGCTCAGATGTAAGATCTTTCTTTGCTTCTTGGTTTTATGGGTTTTCAGTCAACTATATTCTGCTATTATGTATTGTTGGAAAGAATAAAGGAGACTTCATAAATAAAATATGGCATGTCTCTGCAGATGTAGATCGGGTAAGGTGGGTCAGGTCAGTAGGTTGCTACTATTGACATCCTGGTAATGCCCCTTAAGGTGCCCATACACGTTAAGATCTACTCGCTTGGCAAAGTGAACGGATCTTCTCCTGATATCCCCACCTACGGGTGGACGATATTGGGTTCATTCAGGCTAATTTGGTCGACGGGTATACTGTAGGTGCAGTCTGTTCAGGGACCACATCAACGAGCCGATGCGTTCCCTGATCCAACTAAATTTTTAAACCTGCCCGATCAATATCTGGCCAATATCGGTCTGGCAGGCCCATTGTTAGTGCCCATACACGGGCCGATAAACTGCCGAGTAGGTCTAAGGGGCCATATCGGCAGCTTGAATCGGCCCGTGTATGGACACCTTTAGATATTAGTGATTGGCTTTGCTTGCTCTGCACATCACAAGATAGGAAACTTAATGCATCACTTGACATCTTCATGTTTCTATTGCCTACAGAAAGAGAGAAACAACAATTAAATGATTGGTTGAAGCAATAAATAAACTCTTGAATTTACCCTTTGCAGATGGCTTATGCTTGCCGGAGTGGGATGGAGTTGTCTGCTGGCCCGAAGGATTGCCTGGAAATACAGTGTCTATATCTTGCCCTGAATACATCCAAGATTTCAACCACAAAGGTAATTTCCTCAGATCTTTTGATGAAAACTACAAGTATTTGGGATGTACAACTCCCAGTATATTTGGAGATCATTGGGATGACTGGAGATGTTGGGATGACTGGAGATCATTGGGATGACTGGAGATGTTGGGATGACTGGAGATGTTGGGGTGACTGGAGATGTTGGGATGACTGGAGATGTTGGGGTGACTGGAGATGTTGGGATGACTGGAGATGTTGGGATGACTGGAGATGTTGGGGTGACTGGAGATGTTGGGATGACTGGAGATCATTGGGATGACTGGAGATGTTGGGATGACTGGAGATGTTGGGGTGACTGGAGATGTTGGGATGACTGGAGATGTTGGGGTGACTGGAGATGTTGGGATGACTGGAGATGTTGGTTGACTCAACAGATCTGAAGTTTAGTTTATCACCCTTGTCATCTGAAGGAACATTGACCCATGTAGACATCTTCCTACAGTTCATGGGGCTTCAGCTTTATTAAACTTGGCTTCAGAGATAATTTCTATGGGGGGGGATTCACATAAGTGTCGGTAAGTGCGTAGTTCTCAAAGTGTCAGTCGGGAAATTGTAAAAAAGTCGTAAGCACAACAGTTCAACAGAACGTTTCTTATAGTTTTATGGATTTGTCATAATGCCACCAAGTGTTGTATACACGGTAAAAAAGTGTTATTATTGTGCTGTGAAAATGTCATTTGTGGGCCAAAAAATGTTCTTTATACAGAACCAAATTTAACTATGAACATTTTTTCCTGGCATTTTGGCATAAAAAATGTCTGTAAATATGTTGTGGGTATGACTAATTGTCAAAAAGTTTGCACACAATTGCCACACCCATCTTTTAACAACATTTTTTGAAAATTGTCAGTAGACGGTGGAAAAATAGCTGGTCTGTGAATAAGTCGGGGCACGAACCACATTTTATAAAGACTTTTTCATGACATTTTCCTTTACCGACACGTTTGGAAAGTCCCCCCCTATGAAAGTGGAAGATTGGGTTCCACAGTGTGACAAAAACTAACATTTCTATGTTACATTATGTACAATCCACTGGGCCTATTAGCTGAATAATAGAAATGATTTAATTGGCCCAAGTTGGAAATATATATTTCTATTGTTTGGTTGCACTGTATTCCCCATCCTCTTTAGAAAGGCAAAAAATAAGGGAGTTATTTAGTAATTTAGGTCTAGTAGAGTAAAGGTGGCCATACACGGGCCCATTCTAGCTGCCTATATCGGTCCTTTAGACCGATTCAGCAGGAACGATGGACCTGCACGACTGACATTTAGCCTGAAATTGGGCAGATTTCAATCAGGCAGGTTTCATTTTTCAGTCGGATTGGGGCCCACATTGGCTCGTTGAGGCAGTCCCTGAACCAACTGCGCCTATACCTGCCATTCTAATTGGATTGTTTAGTCCCAGGTCCAAACAACCAAATTAGCCTGATACCACCAACCGTGTATGGCCACCTTTACCCATAGCTAGTGATGGCCGAAATGTTTCGCCAGACATGGATTCAGGGCGAATTTACGCGTTTTGCCATTGGCGGATTGTTTCACGAAACGGATGAAAAAGTTTGCTGCTGAAAAATTCGCCATGTGGCAAAAAATTTTCGCCCATGTCAAAAGAATAGTCGTGTGTCAGAAAAGAATAGCCACATGACAAAAGAATAGCTGCGGGTGACAAAAAAATAGCCGCGGGAGACAAAAGAATAGCCGCAGACGACAAAAGAATAGCCGTGCGACAAAAGAATAGCCATGGGCGACAGCAGAATAGCCGCGGGCGACAAAAGAATAGCTGTGGGTGACAAAAGAATTGCTGCACAACAAAAGAATAGCTATGGGCGACAACAGAATAGCCGTGGGTGACAAAAGAATAGCCGCAGACGACGAAAGAATAGCCGTTCGACAAAAGAATAGCCATGGGCGACAACAGAATAGCCGCGGGCGACAAAAGAATAGCCGCAGACGACAAAAGAATAGCCGTGCGACAAAATAATAGCCACGGGCAACAACAGAATAGCCGCGGGCGACAATAAAATAGCCGCAGATGACGAAAGAATAGCCGCGCGACATTTTCGCCGTTTCGGTGAAGCGAAACGGGACAGATTCGCTCATCACTACCCATAGCTGATGTTGCTATTATTAGTGAGACTGCATTGGGTGAGTGAGAGGCAATGCGGAGGGGCAATGTTACTGTATCTCTGTGCAACGGGCTAAACCTATTCTCGTATCTGGCAGGCCATGCATATCGAAGGTGTGACATGAACGGAAGCTGGGAGCTGGTGCCGGGAAATAACCGAACATGGGCGAATTATACCGAATGTGCAAAGTACCTGTTCAACGAGACCAAGGAAAGGGTAAATATAAAGCAGCACTGCTTATAAACCCTCAGATATTTCTACTTGACTTATTTTTCCTTCAATGTATCCAAGAAATGTGATTTTCATTAAGAGTCCCAGATAAAATATGAATTAGATTGAACAGGATCTCTTCTTCATCTCTAAAGATTCACTTCAGAAACTTGTATGAAGATATTAGGGCACCGTTCAACAGGTCTCCTACCTTTATACATGAAATTCATATTACCAATATATATATTCTGTTTTTTATGTCTAAAACAACCACTCATATCATATAATTATCCCTTATAATACATGAGTGATACTCAGAGTTCCCTGTATAACTCAGCCTGCAGCCTTGTGCCTTTATATGGGGGGCACAGAACCCCTCAGTGACTGCTAATATCCTTATCATTTACAGTAGGGGGTACATTATCCCTTATAATACATGAGTGATACTCAGAGTTCCCTGTATAACTCAGCCTGCAGCCTTGTGCCTTTATATGGGCACAGAACCCCTCAGTGACTGCTAATATCCTTATCATTTACAGTAGGGGGTACATTATCCCTTATAATACATGAGTGATACTCAGAGTTCCCTGTATAACTCAGCCTGCAGCCTTGTGCCTTTATATGGGCACAGAACCCCTCAGTGACTGCTAATATCCTTATCATTTACAGTAGGGGGTACATTATCCCTTATAATACATGAGTGATACTCAGAGTTCCCGGTAAAACTCAGCCTGCAGCCTTGTGCCTTTATATGGGCACAGAACCCCTCAGTGACTGCTAATATCCTTATCATTTACAGTAGGGGGTACATTATCCCTTATAATACATGAGTGATACTCAGAGTTCCCTGTATAACTCAGCCTGCAGCCTTGTGCCTTTATATGGGCACAGAACCCCTCAGTGACTGCTAATATCCTTATCATTTACAGTAGGGGGTACATTATCCCTTATAATACATGAGTGATACTCAGAGTTCCCTGTATAACTCAGCCTGCAGCCTTGTGCCTTTATATGGGCACAGAACCCCTCAGTGACTGCTAATATCCTTATCATTTACAGTAGGGGGTACATTATCCCTTATAATACATGAGTGATACTCAGAGTTCCCTGTATAACTCAGCCTGCAGCCTTGTGCCTTTATATGGGCACAGAACCCCTCAGTGACTGCTAATATCCTTATCATTTACAGTAGGGGGTACATTATCCCTTATAATACATGAGTGATACTCAGAGTTCCCGGTAAAACTCAGCCTGCAGCCTTGTGCCTTTATATGGGCACAGAACCCCTCAGTGACTGCTAATATCCTTATCATTTACAGTAGGGGGTACATTATCCCTTATAATACATGAGTGATACTCAGAGTTCCCGGTAAAACTCAGCCTGCAGCCTTGTGCCTTTATATGGGCACAGAACCCCTCAGTGACTGCTAATATCCTTATCATTTACAGTAGGGGGTACATTATCCCTTATAATACATGAGTGATACTCAGAGTTCCCTGTATAACTCAGCCTGCAGCCTTGTGCCTTTATATGGGCACAGAACCCCTCAGTGACTGCTAATATCCTTATCATTTACAGTAGGGGGTACATTATCCCTTATAATACATGAGTGATACTCAGAGTTCCCGGTAAAACTCAGCCTGCAGCCTTGTGCCTTTATATGGGCACAGAACCCCTCAGTGACTGCTAATATCCTTATCATTTACAGTAGGGGGTACATTATCCCTTATAATACATGAGTGATACTCAGAGTTCCCTGTATAACTCAGCCTGCAGCCTTGTGCCTTTATATGGGCACAGAACCCCTCAGTGACTGCTAATATCCTTATCATTTACAGTAGGGGGTACATTATCCCTTATAATACATGAGTGATACTCAGAGTTCCCTGTATAACTCAGCCTGCAGCCTTGTGCCTTTATATGGGCACAGAACCCCTCAGTGACTGCTAATATCCTTATCATTTACATTAGGGGGTACATTATCCCTTATAATACATGAGTGATACTCAGAGTTCCCTGTATAACTCAGCCTGCAGCCTTGTGCCTTTATATGGGCACAGAACCCCTCAGTGACTGCTAATATCCTTATCATTTACAGTAGGGGGTACATTATCCCTTATAATACATGAGTGATACTCAGAGTTCCCTGTATAACTCAGCCTGCAGCCTTGTGCCTTTATATGGGCACAGAACCCCTCAGTGACTGCTAATATCCTTATCATTTACAGTAGGGGGTACATTATCCCTTATAATACATGAGTGATACTCAGTGTTCCCTGTATAACTCAGCCTGCAGCCTTGTGCCTTTATATGGGCACAGAACCCCTCAGTGACTGCTAATATCCTTATCATTTACAGTAGGGGGTACATTATCCCTTATAATACATGAGTAATACTCAGAGTTGTGGGAATATGTTTCTGTGTGTTGGAAGTGCAGATATAATTAAGGTACATTTGGAGGAACAGTAAATGAGAGATGGTGGAGCCCATTTGCCTGTAGACGTGTTCCATTCCATTACAGATTGTGATGCAATTATCTCCCCTCGTTTGTATACCCCGCTATCTTTTTTTTTGAGAAATAATGAATGTTTTCAAGTTTCCATAAACAAAGGAAATTGTTTCTGTCCTGGAAGGAAACTAATCATCCATTGTTAATGAAAGCATCTGCCGGCTTTGCGGCTCGTTGGCTATCGAAGCAATAATAACGTCCTGATATCGAAGGAATGGCTGTTGCTGTTATTTATAAAGCAGGACATGGCCTTCCTCTGTTGTGAATAAAAATTAATCTTCCCAAATTACCAGAATCATTTACTTTCTTAGTGTATTGGAGTGTACGGAGAGGACTAAACCCATCAAGGCTTAGTTCTGTTCGCTAGTTTTCTAGTATAGGAGGAGGCTTTTACTGATGTGTTCCCATGGTGCTTGATGACCTGATGGCTACATAATATATTCATTGGGGCTCCCCAATAAACCTTAGACTAAAGGACCATCCTCATCTTTATTCTTTAACTCCACTCAACCACTCCTGTACTCTGGATTGACTTGGTAAGTCAAGAGGTTGAGTGACCACTTGGACCCAGCAAGAGTTTTTTTTAGCATCTTGGTGGGCCAGTCCAACATTGGATGAGTAGGATATCTCAAGAAATAATATTGGGTAGGCAGAGCTCCATCTGTAGATCTTTATAACAAGGGGTTCATTAACAAGGATCTTCTAGCTATAAGAGATCAAGAGGTTGAGTGACCACTTGGACCCACAGGAGTTTTTGTAGCATCTTGGTGGGCCAGTCCAACATTGGATGAGTAGGATATCTCAAGAAATAATGTTGGGTAGGTAGAGCTCCATCTGTAGATCTTTCTAACAAGGGGTTCATTAACAAGGATCTTCTAGCTATAAGAGATCAAGAAGTTGAGTGACCACTTGGACCCAGCAGGAGTTTTTTTTAGCATCTTGGTGGGCCAGTCCAACATTGGATGAGTAGGATATCTCAAGAAATAATGTTGGGTAGGCAGAGCTCCATCTGTAGATCTTTCTAACAAGGGGTTCATTAACAAGGATCTTCTAGCTATAAGAGATCAAGAGGTTGAGTGATCACTTGGACCCACAGGAGTTTTTGTAGCATCTTGGTGGGCCAGTCCAACATTGGATGAGTAGGATATCTCAAGAAATAATATTGGGTAGGCAGAGCTCCATCTGTAGATCTTTCTAACAAGGGGTTCATTAACAAGGATCTTCTAGCTATAAGAGATCAAGAGGTTGAGTGACCACTTGGACCCACAGGAGTTTTTGTAGCATCTTGGTGGGCCAGTCCAACATTGGATGAGTAGGATATCTCAAGAAATAATGTTGGGTAGGCAGAGCTCCATCTGTAGATCTTTCTAACAAGGGGTTCATTAACAAGGATCTTCTAGCTATAAGAGATCAAGAGGTTGAGTGACCACTCAGACCCAGCAGGATTTTTTTTAGCATCTTGGTGGGCCAGTCCAACATTGGATGAGTATTATATCTCAAGAAATAATGTTGGGTAGGCAGAGCTCCATCTGTAGATCTTTCTAACAAGGGGTTCATTAACAAGGATCTTCTAGCTATAAGAGATCAAGAGGTTGAGTGACCACTTGGACCCAGCAGGAGTTTTTTTTAGCATCTTGGTGGGCCAGTCCAACATTGGATGAGTAGGATATCTCAAGAAATAATGTTGAGTAGGCAAAGCTCCATCTGTAGATCTTTCTAACAAGGGGTTCATTAACAAGGATCTTCTAGCTATAAGAGATCAAGAGGTTGAGTGACCACTCAGACCCAGCAGGAGTTTTTTTTAGCATCTTGGTGGGCCAGTCCAACATTGGATGAGTAGGATATCTCAAGAAATAATGTTGGGTAGGAGGAGCTCCATCTGTAGATCTTTCTAACAAGGGGTTCATGGTCAAGGATCTCTACAGACACACTGGTATAGACACACTGGTATAGCACTTTTCTAGTTTTCTAATTATACCAAATAAAAATTACACATTACAACATAGTTTCCACCTTTTATCTCTCACCTATATTCTTTTACTCAACTCTTGATGACCACTCACGTGCTTGATGACCTGATGGCTACATAATATACTCATGGCTGCACAAGGGTGCCGGGGCTCCCCAATAAACCTTAGACTACAGACCCACCCTTGAAACATTGTCTCCCCCTTGTCTCTCACCTTTATTCTTTTACTCCACTCAACTACTCCTGTACTCTGGATTGACTTGATAAGTCAGACCCAGCAGGAGGTGTTTTTAGCATCTTGGTGGACCAGTCCAACATTGGATGAGTAAAATAAGTAGGATAGCTAAAGAAATAATGTTGGGTAGATAGAGCTCCATCTGTATATCTTTCTAACAAGGGGTTCATGAACAAGGATCTCTACAGACACATTGGTTTAAACATTGTTTCCACTTTTTATCTCTCACCTTTACTTGGACCCAGCAGTAGTGTTTTTTAGCATCCTTGTGGGCCAGTCCAACATTGGATGAGTAAAATGAGTAGGATATCTCAAGAAATAATGTTGGGTAGATATAGCTCCTTTACTCGGACCCAGCAGTAGTTTTTTTTAGCATCCTGGGCAAGTCCAACATTGGATGGATTGCTTTCCTCATCTAAGAGATATTGGCAGATAGATATTTGAGTTCCTATATTCCTATAGACGAGGTAAAGGCATAAGGTATCATTTTCAAATACCCTAGACATGCCAGAGCACTGAGAGGTGTAAGGGTGCCTAAGTCCCTCCCCCAGTGCCCCTCACGAATACAGTGCTGCCAAATACAAGCAGCAATGTATTCATTGGAGCACCATCGCCATTTTGTGCTCATCAAGGGTGGAAGGCTGGGTGCAGAGAATATGGCGGAATATACCCATTTTATTGCACTTTGCCAATTACTTGGGTGCAGAGAATATGGCGGAAGCTGCCCGTTTTATTGCACTTTGCCAATTAGTTGGGTGCAGAGAATATGGCGGAAGCTGCCCGTTTTATTGCACTTTGCCAATTACTTGGGTGCAGAGAATATGGCGGAATATGCCCGTTTTATTGCACTTTGCCAATTACTTGGGTGCAGAGAATATGGCAAAATATGCCCGTTTTATTGCACTTTGCCAATTACTTGGGTGCGGAGAATATGGCAAAATATGCCCGTTTTATTGCACTTTGCCAATTACTTGGGTGCAGAGAATATGGCGGAATATGCCCGTTTTATTGCACTTTGCCAATTACTTGGGTGCAGAGAATATGGCGGAATATGCCCGTTTTATTGCACTTTGCCAATTACTTGGGTGCAGAGTATATGACGGAATATGCCCATTTTATTGCACTTTGCCAATTACTTGGGTGCAGAGAATATGGCGGAATATGCCCGTTTTATTGCACTTTGCCAATTACTTGGGTGCAGAGAATATGGCGGAATATGCCCGTTTTATTGCACTTTGCCAATTACTTGGGTGCAGAGAATATGGCGGAATATGCCCGTTTTATTGCACTTTGCCAATTACTTGGGTGCAGAGAATATGGCGGAATATGCCCGTTTTATTGCACTTTGCCAATTTACTTTATATCCTCCATTATGAGTTGGTGAATTGCAGTTCTTCCCTCTTCAGTCTGAACTCTCATTAGATTACATAAAGATTGTTGTTTTAAAATCAAAGTCAATATAATGACTTTTCTCTAAAGCTGATATACAATGTGGTAGTTGTATAATAAAAATGGTTTCCCAGGAAAACAATTCAGACACAGTACAAACAGTGACTGCAGAGTAATTTCCCTCAATATCCCATAGAGTTAGATTTTTTTTCAAATCTAAACTTAAGTTAAAGTTGATTTTTTAAATTAAAGTAAAACCCAAAGGAATCCTGTCTAGGATATCTCAAGAAATAATGTTGGGTAGGCGGAGCTCCATCTGTAGATCTCTCTAACAAGGGGTTCATTAACGAGGATCTTGTAGCTATAAGAGAACAGTTTCATTGTTGATGCTTTGTTGTAATGGTTTAATGTAGTGATAAAAAACTGTTGACGCCGGTTGCTACCCAGCATGCCCCTGCCGGCTCACCACCCAGTTGACTTATTTGCATTCTGAATTCAATTATTATATTATAAATTATTATATCAAATAAAAATGACACTAAAGTGGGCTGACTAAATGTTCAACTCTATAGATACAACTCTATAGATACAACTCTATAGATACAACTCTATAGATACAACTCTATAGATACAGCTCTGTAGATACAACTTATAGATACAGCTCTATAGATACAACTCTATAGATACAACTCTATAGATACAGCTCTATAGATACAGCTCTATAGATACAACTCTATAGATACAACTCTATAGATACAACTCTATAGATACAACTCTATAGATACAACTCTATAGATACAACTGTATAGATACAACTGTATAGATACAACTCTATAGATACAACTGTATAGATACAACTCTATAGATACAACTCTATAGATACAACTGTATAGATACAACTCTATAGATACAGCTCTATAGATACAGCTCTATAGATACAACTCTATAGATACAACTGTATAGATACAACTCTGTAGATACAACTTATAGATACAGCTCTGTAGATGAAGCTCTGTAGATACAGCTCTATAGATACAACTGTATAGATAAAACTCTATAGATACAACTCTATAGATACAACTGTATAGATACAACTCTGTAGATACAACTCTATAGATACAACTGTATAGATACAACTCTGTAGATACAACTTATAGATGCAGCTCTGTAGATACAACTCTGTAGATACAACTTATAGATACAACTCTATAGATACAGCTCTGTAGATACAACTTATAGATATAGCTCTGTAGATACAGCTCTATAGATACAGCTCTATAGATACAGCTCTATAGATACAGCTCTATAGATACAACTCTATAGATACAATTGTATAGATACAACTCTATAGATACAGCCCTATAGATACAACTCTATAGATACAGCTCTGTAGATACAACGTATAGATACAACTCTGTAGATACAGCTCTGTAGATACAACTCTATAGATACAGCTGTATAGATACAGCTCTAGAGATACAACTCTATAGATACAGCTCTATAGATACAGTTCTAGAGATACAACTCTATAGATACAGCTCTATAGATACAGCTCTAGAGATACAACTCTATAGATACAGCTCTATAGATACAGTTCTAGAGATACAACTCTATAGATATACTGTAGCTCTATAGATACTCATGACAGAAGATCTAATTGCCATAGAGGAAATATCCATGTTATCTTGTGGCCATACTCATGACGGAAGGTCTAATTGCCATAGATGAAATATCCATGTTATCTTGTGGCCATACTCATGACGGAAGATCCAATTGCCATAGAGGAAATATCCAGTTTATCTGGTGGCCATACCCATGATGAAAGATCTAATTGCCATAGAGAAAATATCCATTTTATCTGGTGGCCATACTCATGACAGAAGATCTAATTGCCATAGAGGAAATATCCAGTTTATCTGGTGGCCATACTCCTGATGGAAAATCTAATTGCCATAGAGGAAATATCCATTTTATCTGGTGGCCATACTCATGACGGAAGATCCAATTGCCATAGAGGAAATATCCAGTTTATCTGGTGGCCATACTCATGACAGAAGATCTAATTGCCATAGAGGAAATATCCAGTTTATCTGGTGGCCATACTCACAATTGAAGATCTAATTGCCATAGAGGAAATATCCAGTTTATCTGGTGGCCATACTCATGACAGAAGATCAAATTGCCATAGAGGGAATATCTGTCTTATTTGGTGGCCATACTCATGGCAGAAGTTCTAAATATCCAGTTTATCTGGTGGCCATACCCACCACAGAAGAACTTGAGTTATTTCTGGCCATTAAATGTCTATTTCCATGAGGAAGAGTGCTAGAATCTTCTTCTCTATCAAGGCAATATCAATGAACACATTTTGGTCCATGAAGAACCCTGACTGCTGCGTCCTTATCCAAGATGCATCTGAGATTAAAATGAGGTCAAAAAGGTGGCAACACTTACATTTTATTATATTTAATGTTAAAATTGAAGTATTTCATCTTATCCCCCCCTGATGTACAGAGGGAAGAGGTAGAGAATGTTGTTGACCAAAACCAAGATGGTGGCCTCTTCATTATTTATGCATACAGAAGTCATTGGTGGCATCAGATCTTCCTATTCTGGCAAAGCCTTTATATTGGGCATGGGTAGAGACATATAAATGGTATATGGACATTTCCCCTCACAGCTCTTTCGGTTGCAGTCTCAACAGTCCTAAGTCTCAGGAAAAACACAGGTCAGCAGCATGAGTGGTGTTTTTGGAGCTCCGTCACCTTCTAAGAGACCTCCATTGAATTCCGTACTTGTGGTTTACAGTCGGTGTTGATCTCTCTCTGTGCTTCTCCATATCATGTTACTCCAGAATAAACATTTCCTGACCACACTATGACCTTCCGATGAGCAGAATCCCTCCCGGCTGCTTCTCCTACGGCCCATACTGATTTGTACTGGGGAAACTGTAGGAGGAAAAATAAATAAATCCCCCAGATTTTTCCGTCATAAAGAGAAAGCAGAGACTTTCCGCCGAGATCTCATTCCCTTTGTTGCTCGCTTACCTTTTATGATGGAGATAAAGCAGGAACCCGACTCAATTCAAATCTCTGTAGAAATCCCCATTAAACTACACACTGCTCTCTCCTGAGTATATTGTAACGTCTATAGATATTTATTTCAACATTTTTCAGACTGGAATAGAACTTAAAGGGGAAGTTATCTTGAACATTTCCCATGAATAATAAATGCCAATGATCTTGCTGTATGTCTATGAAGATTCTCATTCATCCAGGTCATGATATACAGTATCTAGTAGAATTAAGTCTAAAACAACTGGACTTTTCTGAGTTTTTCTTGAAAACGTTTCACCACTCATCCGAGTGGCTTCTTCAGTTCAAATGACAGGTAGGGAATTCCCCGGTATTTAAACTCTTGATGGTAGTACAGTCACAGACATCCAATCCCAATGGTTCCATTGAACTTGTTCAGTTAGGTGTCATCTGAAACTGACAGGTGTAAGAAGGTATGATCCAATCACAATGGTACCAAGATTCTCATTGATGAAGGTGTTAATCCTTCAAAGTACATGACTGGAAGTGTGAATTGTTGTGAAACTGACAGGGTAAGGATGTCAACGCGCCATTGTATGTTGGTGACAAGCGGTGTCTCAGGCCCATTGGTACCATTGTTATTGGATCATACCTTCTTACACCTGTCAGTTTCAGCTGACACCTAACTAAACAAGTTCAATGGAACCATTGTGATTGGATGTCTGTGACTCTACTACCATCAAGAGTTTAAATACCGGGGAATTCCCTACCAGTCATTTGAACTGAAGAAGCCACTCGGATGAGGGGTGAAACGTTTTCAAGAAAAACTCAGAAAAGATACTGTATCTTGCTGTATGTTTAGATGTTTAACATGGCTTTTAAATGCTTTCTAATTGCAACAGTGTCCAACTTTTTCAATAGGAAAGTCTTTTAATCTCCCTAGCAACTCCCTAGCAACTCAAAATAATCAGTTATCTAGGTGACTGCTGCCGACCGTAGGGATGACTTCCCCGTGAGTATACAGAATTGAGGACCGGGAATTGAATTTAATTTCTGTTATGGTGGGATGTGGTAAACTATACATATATATAATAGGAGTCATTTATGACTGGGAAGGCAGTGAGTAAACTGCAAAAAATAGGAACAATTTACCATTTGTTTGCACTTTACGTTAAGAGAGACATTGGCCTCTTTATGCTTCCATTAACCTTCCTTTATCCCCAGTCTACTTCAACTTCAAACACCATTCCAGTAGCTATAAAACCTTGGATTTTAGAAACTGAAATAACATTACATTTACATTAAAGGGAAACTATACCCCCAGAATGATAGTTTATATTATGTTAAGTGATAAGTAATAATAAAACAGTACCTGTACTTGATCCCAACTAAGATATAATTACCCCTTATTGGGGGCAGAACAGCCCTATTGGGTTTATTTAATGGTTAAATGATTCCCTTTTCTCTGTAATAATAAAACAGTACCTGTACTTGATCCCAACTAAGATATAATTACCCCTTATTGGGGGCAGAACAGCCCTATTGGGTTTATTTCATGGTTAAATGATTCCCTTTTCTCTGTAATAATAAAACAGTACCTGTACTTGATCCCAACTAAGATATAATTACCCCTTATTGGGGCAGAACAGCCCTATTGGGTTTATTTAATGGTTAAATGATTCCCTTTTCTCTGTAATAATAAAACAGTACCTGTACTTGATCCCAACTAAGATATAATTACCCCTTATTGGGGCAGAACAGCCCTATTGGGTTTATTTAATGGTTAAATGATTCCCTTTTCTCTGTAATAATAAAACAGTACCTGTACTTGATCCCAACTAAGATATAATTACCCCTTATTGGGGCAGAACAGCCCTATTGGGTTTATTTAATGGTTAAATGATTCCCTTTTCTCTGTAATAATAAAACAGTACCTGTACTTGATCCCAACTAAGATATAATTACCCCTTATTGGGGGCAGAACAGCCCTATTGGGTTTATTCAATATTTGAATGATTTTTAGCAGACTTAAGTTATGGAGATCCCAATTATGGAAAGATCCTTTATCCGGAAAACCCCAGGTCCCGAGCATTCTGGGTAACAGGTCCCATACCTGTACTGCCCTTTTACATCCTTTCCCTTAAGTTTAGTGATGGGCTGTGTGCTCCCTCAGAGATCAGCTGACAGGAAGTGATGCAGCTCTAACTGTAACAGGAAGTAGTGTGGGAGCAAAAGGCAGAACTCTGCCCATTCATTGGCTGATGGGGCCTAGCATGTATGTGTGCCTTGGCTTGTTTGTGTGCACTGTGACTCCTATGATCCCAGGGGGCGGCCCTCAGTACCTAAAATGGTAGTTTCCTATTTAGGATTACCCAATGGCACATACTGCTAAAAAAGTATATTTATATGAAAATGGTTTATTTAGCTAAAGCAGGGTGTTACATATGAGCTGTTTATACAATATATTGTTCGGGGGTATAGTTTCCCTTTAATGTTTTCCCAGGAAAAGTTTCTCGTGCCTCGTGATGACAAGCGCAACTTCTCCTCTCTCTCTTTATTTTTTTTTTTCGATTCCTTGCAAAAATTTCACACCTCTCTTTTTTTAGTTTATTCCCATCGCCGTTCCAAAACTTCAAAGGAAGGGCCTGAAACCATAAAACATGGCAGCAGTTAAAAATAGCGACGAGCCGCGGACTTAAAACTCCGGCTCGTAACAGTTTCGCTGCCTGCCGTTTTCAATCATGGCTTTTCTGCTGAATCGTAGTCGCTAAACGCTGGATTAGATTAAAAAAAAACAAAAAAACTGTCATCCCACGCAACTGTCATCCCGGATTCTTGCGAGGCCCCAGTAGGCGAAGCAGCTGCCAGGCTCTAAAGCGTCTATCCTAATGTCTAGATGCACAGACTTTTGAACGGCAAATGGCTGAGTGAAAAAAAGAAAAAAGGGGATTAGTTTGTTTAACATGGGAATGTATCCCAGCATGCAATGCTTCTTATCGGAAAGCGCAGGCTGATTTGGGGCGAATGTATTAAGCCTTCTTTGTACATAAAAGAATTGGATTTGCACCTGTAATCTGTAAATGTAGCGTTTGCAAACTGCCATTACATTCCCCAGCTCAGGCAAAATCCTGCAACTATGATAGAGTTAATAAAAATGCTGTTTGAAAGGCAGAAATGTGGTGATCGGTTATTTTTTTTTTTTTAATAAGGTACAGGTATGGGATCCCTTATCCGGAAACTCATTATCCAGAATTACGGAAAGGCCATCTTCCATAGACTCTATTTTAATCAAATAATTCACATTTTTAAAAATGATTCCCTTTTCTCTGTAATAATAAAACAGTACCTGTACTTGATCCCAACTAAGATATAATTACCCCTTATTGGGGGCAGAACAGCCCTATTGGGTTTATTTCATGGTTAAATGATTCCCTTTTCTCTGTAATAATAAAACAGTACCTGTACTTGATCCCAACTAAGATATAATTACCCCTTATTGGGGGCAGAACAGCCCTATTGGGTTTATTTCATGGTTAAATGATTCCCTTTTCTCTGTAATAATACAACAGTACCTGTACTTGATCCCAACTAAGATATAATTACCCCTTATTGGGGCAGAACAGCCCTATTGGGTTTATTTAATGGTTAAATGATTCCCTTTTCTCTGTAATAATACAACAGTACCTGTACTTGATCCCAACTAAGATATAATTACCCCTTATTGGGGGCAGAACAGCCCTATTGGGTTTATTTAATGGTTAAATGATTCCCTTTTCTCTGTAATAATAAAACAGTACCTGTACTTGATCCCAACTAAGATATAATTACCCCTTATTGGGGCAGAACAGCCCTATTGGGTTTATTTCATGGTTAAATGATTCCCTTTTCTCTGTAATAATAAAACAGTACCTGTACTTGATCCCAACTAAGATATAATTACCCCTTATTGGGGGCAGAACAGCCCTATTGGGTTTATTTAATGGTTAAATGATTCCCTTTTCTCTGTAATAATACAACAGTACCTGTACTTGATCCCAACTAAGATATAATTACCCCTTATTGGGGCAGAACAGCCCTATTGGGTTTATTTAATGGTTAAATGATTCCCTTTTCTCTGTAATAATAAAACAGTGCCTGTACTTGATCCCAACTAAGATATAATTACCCCTTATTGGGGGCAGAACAGCCCTATTGGGTTTATTTAATGGTTAAATGATTCCCTTTTCTCTGTAATAATAAAACAGTACCTGTACTTGATCCCAACTAAGATATAATTACCCCTTATTGGGGCAGAACAGCCCTATTGGGTTTATTTCATGGTTAAATGATTCCCTTTTCTCTGTAATAATAAAACAGTACCTGTACTTGATCCCAACTAAGATATAATTACCCCTTATTGGGGGCAGAACAATCCTATTGGGTTTAATTACTGTTTAAATAATTTTATTAGCAGACTTAAGGTAGGAGATTCGAATTATGGAAAGACCCCTTATCCGGAAAACCCCAGGTCCTGACCATTCTGAATAATGGGTCCCATACCTGTAATCAAGTTATATATAAATCAAACTGTGGTCAAGTGACTCTGGAGTTTATTGCGTATGATCAGTACCACGTCTCATGTATCCCGTTTAGCCTGATCTCTCTCTCTCTCTCTCTCTATAAGTCTGTCTACCAATGACGTCTCTCTCATCTGACTGCTCATCACTTCCGAGAATCCCCCTTTGTTTATAGGGGAAAACAATTACGTGAAATGAATGATGTGAATTGTAGAGGAAATCATTGAAGAACTCACTATTTCAGCCTTAGAATCCCCAAAGACGCAGGAAGCTTAGACTTCTAGGAGGACAGAGTGACCCAACCAAGTGGTTTGGACATAGGTCCCTCGTGAGCACATTATGTTACATCAGACTGAAAATATCCCACAAATATGCAGAAGAACCTGGGGGAAAGATAAGCACTTGGCCTTGTTTGTGTATTATTGGCCTTAGACTATGAGAAGAGGAAATGTTACATGTCAGCAGTCATGTTCATAGCTAAATATCCACTGCTTAATGGATTCTGTCCATAGTTGCCTTGCTTCCTTGGCCTATTCAGTGTCATTAGCAACAGGGAATATTTTAGTTGCAGAATGAAGCATGTGATGAAAACCGAAAGCAGAGAAGACCACAGACACCATCAGGGTTGAACTAGGACCCCAGCGGCCCAGACCCAATCCCTGTTACAGCTCCCCTGGCCACCAAACATGGTGGGCCCTGCACCCCCCAGTCCAACCCTGGACACCATAGAGACCAGCTCTTTCCTTTTTCTTATAAGTTCTTTCTAGATAAGCACCTTAGAGCAGATTGTCTCCATAGACTTCTCAATGGACCTGAACATGCCCTGGAGGAGTCTATGGCAAATAAGACAGACCCAACAGTTAATTTTACAGAGATCTATACACCCCTTCTTTAATTAAGGCAAGTTAATTGAAATTTGGCTACAGTCTAATGGATCAGGGTATCACCTATTAATTGTGCTTGGAATACGGGCTGGCAATTTCAACTTTATGGACAGATGGAAGAGGACTACCAACAATGTAACCGCAGAATATTACTAGGAATTCTGCAAAATTTGTGGAGAAATAAAATGATATTGTAATAGAATAAAAGCCACAATATTTGCTCCAGGTCTAGTATCCAAGAGCAACCAATCAGATGCTTCCAAAGTTAATTCTGCCAGCTGCAGGCAATAAATCAGGAGGGTTTTTTTTGTATGTTTTGTTTTTGGAAATGCTAACTCAGTAAGGCTGGCTGTTTTTATATATTGTAAGGATAGAAGCAGGGACTTTGTTCCCAGAAATTTTTAAACACTATTAGGCGCCATATGGCATACAGATGTAAGCATGAACCAACCATGAGCACTTGGCATTCCCATCACCACCTCTCCTATGGGTTGGATACAAATAAATAAATAAAAATGTTATAAATCAAAGATTTAGTGGAATTAAGAGCGGAATCTGATGTTTATACTTGATTTAAGCCATATTAAGTAAGCAGGGCCAGCAGCTTTAGGGAAAGGAAGAAAAGCCAGGGAAGCTGTCCTCTGGTTGGAGGGAAAGAGAACTATAAGAGAATGGACTTGATAGGAGAGGACAACCATTGTCCACCAGTCTATTAATGTACTAGATGTTTAGTATGGTCAGGGTCGGACTGGGCCGCTGGGATACTGGGAAAAAACCCGGTGGGCCCGGGCCCCTGCCACCCACCGACATCCTGACAACGCATCGGGGAGGGGACACTGGCAGCCGGGGGAGCGGTAAAAGGGATTGGGTCTGGGCAGCCGGGGTCCACCAGGTTTTCTCCCGGTATCCCAGCGGCCCAGTCCGACCCTGACTGGGTTTTTAACTGCCTCAATAAACCAGTCTGCTTGTAAAGACCAGCTCAACCAGTAGCCAATAAACGCAATAGTTCCCAGGTGTAAACCAGATGCCGATCAGAAATTTCAGATGTTCACAGATCAAAATATAGTAAGAAGATTAGAGATTATAGGAAAGTGCTACATGGAAGGAGGAGCCGTGAAAAGGCAACAGGAGGTCTAAGATAAGGTGAGTATGGCTGGGGATGATATGAGATGTCAGAGATGGGAAGGTGGGGGCCTAAGTCAGTTATTGTTAATTGTTATTGTTTAGTAGGGTGCATAGTGTTCAGGGTGCAGATATTGAGGAGGAGTGGAAGGAAAAATAGAAGGTTATGGAGTAGGAAGGGTCAGTGTTGGACTGGAAACCCAGGGCCCACCAGAAAACCTTAGACCCTAGGCCCACTCTCTAAACTCTATTTCCTCCTTTCCTCACCCAACCTCTTTATTCTCCTAGTCTTTTATTTACATGCTAGCACCTATTCTTCCATCTATTTCTCCTCTTTGTTCCCATTCAGAAATAGGGAATGGCCATAAAGCAGGCCAAATGGTCAGGAGCAGGAGGGCCCACTGACACGTGGGCCCACTGGGAGTTTTCCTGGTATCCTGGTGGGCCAGTCCCACACTGAATGTGTGCCCCCTACATTACAAACGGTTCAAATGAAGGTGAATCTCAGTTTGCATTGACTTGATGCTCTAATTTGGATCAGTTTGGGGTGTATCAAGGTGGCCCCTCAATTAGGAATCAGCAGAAGAACGATGATGGGAATCGATTCGAATATAATCCTAAATGGACTTGGTCAAGTTTGCCTTTACTCACTGATAAAGAAAGAGCCATGGGCAGAGACATGGAATACTAAAGGGGATATGTTTAGAAAGGGGTACTTTGGATTTTATTATATGTTAATACAGACAGCAGGGAGTTTTGCTTTAAAATATGTTTTTTTATCCAGCGGCCTCTCCAAATAGTGTCACTTTGCATTGGCTTGATGGTCTAATTTGGATCTGGATCAGTTTGGGGTGTATCTAGGTGGCCCCTCAATTAGGAATCAGCAGAAGATTGATGATGGGAATCGACTTGGTCAAGTTTGCCTTTACTCAATGCTGAAGAAAGAGCCATGGGCCTCCGCCCATGGCTCTTTCTTCAGCATTGAGTAAACGCAAACTTGACCAAGTTGATTCCCATCATCAATCTTCTGGAAAAAAATGGTGAATCTCAGTTTGCGTTGGCAATCTTCTGGAAAACTATTGGGGATATGTTTAGAAAGGGGTACTTTGGAATTTATTATAGGTTAATACAGACAGCAGGGAATTTTGCTTGGAAGTATGTTTTTTATCCAGCGGTCTCACCAAATAGTGTAATATGTGCGCTGACATCATGCTTCTTATTAGTGATGAGCAAATCTATCCAGTTTCGGTTCGCATAAAATTCGTGAAACGGTGTAAAATTTGCGAAACACATTTGTTGCGAGATTTTTTGTTTGTCGCCCACATCTTTTTTGTTGCTGCATCTTTTTTGGCCGTCCGTGTCGGGTTTTTTCTTGCCTGAACTTTTTTTGACGTGACCACGCCCTTTTTGGACGCACCGCACCCAAATTGGAAGCGGCCGCGACCGATTTGACGGGCAACAATTTTTTTTGCCACGCAATTAATTTTTCCATGGCAGATTTTCATGGAAGTTGGCCAATGACGAAATGCGGAAATTTGCTGCGAATCCATGCCTGGCGAAAAAATTAGCTCATCACTGCGTCTTATCTGTCATTTTGAAGCTGAAGTGAAGACATTGTTGATAGATTACTGAAACCCGAGTATATTATTGCTCAGTGCCAACATTGTGAGGGTGTAGGAAGCATCTGAATGGGCGAGCGCCCAGATACCCCCCAGTTCTGCCCCACGCTGCTCTCTCTTCTCTTGCCCATTGTCCGAACGCAACAGCTTGTCCTCCCCAACGTGCCTTTGTCTCTCTCTGTATCTGATATAAATAGGAACAGATGGGAGAAAGCTCTCTCTCATTCCTCAGGACGCGCATTTTCAGATCCATTTACAAATAAACACCAGTAAATAAATCTGGACGTATCGGGCGAATGTTCCCTTTTCCATTAAAGCTCTTTGTGTTTTTGAAAAATGCTTTTAAACATCAGGTCTGATTTGTTTTCCAACCTTCCCCCTTTACTTATATTGTATTCAATTCTGATGTGTTTCACAGTCATGTAAGGGATTCTGTAATAAAAGGCACTAAGGGGGCATTTTTTCCTCCGATTCTGAGTTTTTAACACTTTGGGGCACATTTACTAATCCTCGAATCCGGAAAACGGATTGGAAACGTAAATTTTGAGATTTTTTCGTCGCCGTCGCGATTGTTTCGTATTTGTTGTGACTTTTTCGGCGCCGTCGCGACTTTATCGTATTTTGCGCGATTATTTTGGATTGCGCTATAGTAAACGGCGGAAAACCAATCCGAATTTTTCACGACGGCGACAAAAAAGTTGCGGAAAATATACAATACAGTCGTAGCGGCGATGAAAAAGTCGCTCAAAATACGAAACAATTGCGACGGCGACGAACAAACTGCAAAAATACAGATCATTACGAAAAAAACGCATTCGCCCGCTTTCGGACGTTCGTGGATTAGTAAATGTGCCCCTTAGGGGGAGATTTACGAATCCACGAACGGTCCGAAGGCGTCCGAATGCGTTCTTTTCGTAATGATCAGTATTTTTGCGACTTTTTCGTCGCCGTTGCGACTTTTTCGGATGTTCCGCGACTTTTTCGTCGCCCTCGCGACTTTTTCATATATTTTCCGCTTTTTTGTCGCCGTCGCGAAAAAATCGGATTGCTTTTTCCGCCGTTTACAATCGCTCAATACGAAAAAATCGCGCCGGCGCCGAGATAATGGCGCAAAATACGATAAAGACTTTTTCGGATATTTTTCCGCGACTTTTTCGTTGCTGTCGCAAAAAAATCGGGTAGCTTTTTCCGCCGTTTACAATCGCTCAATATGAAAAAATTGCGAAGGCAACGAAAAGACGGCGAAATTTTCGAAATTTTTCCTATTTGGGATTCGGATTCGTGGATTAGTAAATCTCCCCCTAATAGTCACAGAAAAAAAAGTCAGAATATTTTTTAGGTTTACTATGGGGCTGATTTACTAAGACACGAATTCCGACCGAATTGGAAAAATTCCGATTGGAAAACGAACATTTTGCGACTTTTTCGTATTTTTTGCGATTTTTTCGGCGCCTTTACGACTTTTCGGAAATTATCGCGACTTTTTCGTTACCAATACGATTTGCGCAAAAAAACGCGAGTTTTTCGTAGCCATTCCGAAAGTTGCGAATTTTTTGTAGCGTTAAAACTTGCGCGAAAAGTTGCGCTTTTTTCGTAGCGTTAAAACTTAAAAGGCGCGACGTTTTGCGCAAGTTTTAACACTACGAAAAAATCGCAACTTTTTGCGCAAGTTTTAACGCTACGAAAAAATCGCAACTTTCGGAATGGCTACGAAAAACTCGCCTTTTTTCCGCAAAAATCGTATTGGTAACGAAAAAGTCGCGATAATTTTCCCGAAAAAATCGCAAAATACCGATCATTACGAAAAAAACGCAATCGGACGCATTCGGCAATTATATGTTTTGCAACTTTTCTCCAACTTTTTCCCACACAGGCTTTTTCAGTTCAGGCTTTTAAGTAAATATCAGACATTTGTGGAAATGAGTAGTGATGAGCGAATCTGTTCCATTTTGCTTCGCCGAAAAATTCTCGAAATACACATACTTTTTTTGATGCGTGCAAGAAATGTTAGAGTTCTAGTAAATGTGCCCATAAGTTTGCCCAGGAGCAGTAACCAATAGCAACTAGTGATGAACAAATCTGTCCTGTTTCTCTTTTCTTCAGATTAATGTTTTGTTTCATGAAAAAAATTTCAGACGACAGCTAGCAACCAATCAGCGTGTAGCATTTGCTGGTCCCCTGTTTAAAATTGAACATCTTATTGGTTGCTATGGGTTACTGCTCCTCGTCAAACTTAATGCCTTTTGTTACATGTCGGGCTTAGTATTTTATTTTTATTCAATATCCCTTTCCCCCAAAGGAAAGACATCACTTTGCAATATGGGTCCATTATTTTGTATGTAGAGTTTATGTGATACAAGGAAAAGGTCTATCAGCTACAGGAGTTCTGATTCGATCTTTCCACTCAGTGTAAGAAGAGAAGATTGGAAATATAGTGTAGTGATCTCCAACCAGTGGCTTGGGGGCAACATGTTGCTAATCACCCCAGTGGCCTCAAAGAAGGTGCCATTTTTACCTTTCTGGCTTGGAGGCAAGTTTTGGAAGCCCAGAGACAGTTTTACTCCATGCAGAGCCTCCTGCTGGCCAGCAGTCCCCATTGGGCTACCAAATAGCCAATCACAGCCCTTATTTGGCATTCCCAAAGAACCTTTTTCATGCTTGTGTGGCTCACAAATAAAAAAGGTTTGGGATCCCTGGTGTAGCTAAAAATGTGCATCGTATTTGACACCCGTAGGTATAGCAAATGGCTGTGTTGAGAAATACTCTTGGTATATCCGTATACCCACCAAACTGACATTCTATCCGTTCTCTCCCTTATACACAGGAGGTGTTTGATCGACTCTATTTGATATACACCGTTGGTTATTCCATCTCCCTTGGCTCCCTGACAGTGGCTGTCCTAATTCTGGGATATTTCAGGTAAGAATATTCACTTCAAGTGTAGCATCCAATCAAGACGTTATGATTCTCATATATTTAGACTATTATGGTGCCAGTGTTTGCCTCATTTTGTATCTGTTGAGCCCTCCTTATGCCATTGGGGCGGCCATTCAAGCTGCAAAAAAGGAGAAAAGGTGGAGGTTACATAGCAGATCATAGATAAGCTCTGTGGAATACAATGGTGTTTTACAGAGTTTATTTGTTATCGGAGGTGTTGTTTCAACATTGAATCTATTTAGTTTTTTACATTTTTTAGACAGTTGAATATGTGATCACAAAAGATTTTTTTTAAATCTGCTTCTAATTAAAACTTTTGAATGCTTTGTATTGTTTGTTGATTGTTGTTGTTCCTTTTATATTCATTGCACTGCTGCTCCTGACGAAGGGGCATATTATATTATTATACTATATATTATATATATTATTATATTATTATTATATAGTGTGTAAGCAAACATCACTGGGGGTGTTGCCCATGGCAACCAATCAGATCTTTGCTTTTTTTTTTATAACAAGGGATGAGCAAAACTTTTTGGCAGGCATGGATTCGCTGCAAAATTCTGAAACTTCCGTGAACGTTTGGCAAGTGATTGGTTGCGTAAAAAATAAGTTGCGGGCATTAGTGATGAGCGAATCTGTTCCGTTTCGCTTCGCCGAAAAATTTGCGAATCTTTCAAAAGATCCGCGAAACGGCGAAAAATTCGCAAAACGGCGAAAATGTCGTGCAACAAAAAAAAAATTGTCGCCCACGGCTATTATTTTGTCGCGTGGCTATTGTTCCGTCGCCCGCGGCTATTGTTTCGTCGCGCGGCTATTGTTTCGTCGCCCACGGCTATTGTTTCGTCGCGCGGCTATTGTTTCGGCGCCCGCGGCTATTATTTCGTCGCGCGGCTATTGTTTCGTCGCCCACGGCTATTGTTTTGTCGCGCGGCTATTGTTTCGTCGCCCGCGGCTCTTATTTTGTCTCGCGGCTATTGTTTCGTCGCCCGCGGCTCTTATTTTGTTGCGCGGCTATTGTTTTGTCGCGCGGCTATTATTTTGTCGCCCGCGACTATTCTTTTTTGACGCCGGCGACAATTTTTGGACGTGCGGCGAATCCATGCCTGGCGAAACTTTTCGCCCATCACTAGCGGGCATCAAATAAGTCATGCGATAACCACAAATTTTGCAGCAGTTTCGCTAATTTTTTGGTGAAACGCAACAGGACAGATTCGCTCATCATTATTTCTAACTTGTAGGCGACCGTTCAAATCTAATTGCTGATTGGTTGCTATGGGCAACATCACCATTAATGTAGAGTGCTCTTAAAAAGGTGTTTTTGTCTAAACTCCATTTCCCACAATGCCGTGCACATTTCACATTTGCACATTACATAAAGCCATTCATGTCCTGTCTCTACTGAGCTTTTAATTGAAACCCAATGGCTGAACTGCCCAATTGGTCAATAATATAAAGATATATAATAATTTCAGCCATTGGGCTTATGGTCTGTGACCAGGAGATGCCCCTCAGCCAATGGACAGATCCATAATTATTATTAACATTTATTTATAAAGCGCCAACATATCCCGCAGCGCTGTACAATAAGTGGGTTACATACATTGGACATACAGAGTAACATATAAAGCAACCAATAACCGATACAGGAGGGGAAGAGAGCCCTGCCCAAAAGAGCTTACACTCTACAAGGAGTAACATATAAAGCAATCAGTAACCGATACAGGAGGGGAAGAGAGCCCTGCCCAAAAGAGCTTACAATCTACAAGGAGAAATGGCTTTTCCGTTTAATTTCTTTCTTTCTTGACCAATCAGGCGACTCCACTGCACGCGGAACTACATCCACATGCACCTCTTTATCTCTTTCATGCTGAGAGCCGGCAGTATCTTTGTGAAGGACGCGGTCCTGTACTCGGGCTCCGCCCTGGAAGAGACGGAGTTAATATCGGAAGAAGATTTGAAGTTTATCACGGAAATCCCTCCGGCCGACAAGATGCAGTTTGTGAGTTGTGATCCATTGTTTCTCTCGGCTCTTCTTTAATAGTCGCTCGTTCTGCGTGATTTAGAGCGAGACCAATTGCAAGTAGATAAAAATCTTGTAGGCAATTATGAATTATATATGGGGCTGTAAAAATGGCCCCTTTATTGGGGCTCCCTATAGATCCTCTCAGGTCCCTGTCTGTGTTTCAAATGAGGGGTGGGCGTGTCCTAACAGTCCCTGCCAGAAGCACAGTAGGAGGGGGAGAGCCAATCACAGCCCAGCAGTCACACAAGAAACAGGCTTCAGTTCCCTCAGGTCAGCCTATCTGCTGATTGGTTCCTACAGTGCACTGTGCTGAATGCACAGCCTGGGAAAGGAAGCAGCAGGAAGTGGGACAGATAGTATCTGATCCCCCCCATTGTAAGCAGCAGTCCTGCCCTGCTTTATGGCTGAGATTCTAGCTATCTGTATAACAGAGCATTCTGTCACAGTGGCACAGATCCTATCCCCCCCATTGTAAGCAGCAGTCCTGCCCTGCTTTATGGCTGAGATTCTAGCTATCTGTATAACAGAGCATTCTGTCACAGTGGCACAGATCCTATCTGATCCTCCCCCCCATTGTAAACAGCAGTCCTGCCCTGCTTTATGGCTGAGATTCTAGCTATCTGTATAACAGAGCATTCTGTCACAGTGGCACAGATCCTATCTGATCCCCCCATTGTAAGCAGCAGTCCTGCCCTGCTTTATGGCTGAGATTCTAGCTATCTGTATAACAGAGCATTCTGTCACAGTGGCACAGATCCTATCTGATCCCCCCATTGTAAGCAGCAGTCCTGCCCTGCTTTATGGCTGAGATTCTAGCTATCTGTATAACAGAGCATTCTGTCACAGTGGCACAGATCCTATCTGATCCCCCCCATTGTAAGCAGCAGTCCTGCCCTGCTTTATGGCTGAGATTCTAGCTATCTGTATAACAGAGCATTCTGTCACAGTGGCACAGATCCTATCTGATCCCCCCATTGTAAGCAGCAGTCCTGCCCTGCTTTATGGCTGAGATTCTAGCTATCTGTATAACAGAGCATTCTGTCACAGTGGCACAGATCCTATCTGATCCCCCCATTGTAAGCAGCAGTCCTGCCCTGCTTTATGGCTGAGATTCTAGCTATCTGTATAACAGAGCATTCTGTCACAGTGGCACAGATCCTATCTGATCCCCCCATTGTAAGCAGCAGTCCTGCCCTGCTTTATGGCTGAGATTCTACCTATCTGTATAACAGAGCATTCTGTCACAGTGGCACAGATCCTATCTGATCCCCCATTGTAAGCAGCAGTCCTGCCCTGCTTTATGGCTGAGATTCTAGCTATCTGTATAACAGAGCATTCTGTCACAGTGGCACAGATCCTATCTGATCCCCCCATTGTAAGCAGCAGTCCTGCCCTGCTTTATGGCTGAGATTCTAGCTATCTGTATAACAGAGCATTCTGTCACAGTGGCACAGATCCTATCTGATCCCCCCCATTGTAAGCAGCAGTCCTGCCCTGCTTTATGGCTGAGATTCTAGCTATCTGTATAACAGAGCATTCTGTCACAGTGGCACAGATCCTATCTGATCCCCCCATTGTAAGCAGCAGTCCTGCCCTGCTTTATGGCTGAGATTCTAGCTATCTGTATAACAGAGCATTCTGTCACAGTGGCACAGATCCTATCTGATCCCCCCATTGTAAGCAGCAGTCCTGCCCTGCTTTATGGCTGAGATTCTAGCTATCTGTATAACAGAGCATTCTGTCACAGTGGCACAGATCCTATCAGATCCCCCCATTGTAAGCAGCAGTCCTGCCCTGCTTTATGGCTGACATTCTAGCAGTTTTTTACAAAGAGCTCCCCTACTGTTCAAAAGAACCTAACAGAACCTTTATTCCTCCATTAGGTGGGGTGCAAAGTGGTTGTCACATTCTTCCTCTACTTCCTGGCAACCAACTACTACTGGATCCTGGTGGAGGGACTGTACCTGCACAGTCTCATATTCATGGCTTTTATCTCTGACAAGAAGTATCTCTGGGGATTCACGCTGTTTGGCTGGGGTGAGATTTCATTTTTTTATTTTTATATTTTAGTTAAAGAAGACGGTAAAAACTCAGTAAGCTTTATCAGAAAGGTCTATGTAAATACAGCCATAAGCACTCACAGAAACGCTGCACTGGGTCCTCTATCAAAAGAAACAGGATTTCTTGTCTCCTTTTGTGTATACATGTTCTTCTGTGTCAGACTTCCTTTTCTCAGAAAAATCCTTCAGGGTACAGGCAGGAGTCTGCTCAGTTTGCTTCTCGCTCCCTCCCTTCTCAACTCGCTCCCCTTCCCAACTGTGCCGTGTAATCTGAGCTACCAGCAGCTAGAGCTACAGCAGGAAGCTACTGAGACCAAGCTCAAATGGCATCCAAAAATGTACCCTAAAACTAAATGAACTCCAAGTGAAATAGTAAATAAATTATAAGATTTATATTGGGATGGTGATATAAAGCATACCAGTAACTCATGGAGGCTCGGGTGTGTAAACCCCGAGCCTGTCTCCAAAATGTTCAATCCCAAAACCAGTTAAGAGAAGTCAATAAATCAAATAAGAATCAAATAGATCACCAAAGTCCAGGAGTGGCCCGGGTGCTCAAGGCCCCGAACCCATAGCTGAAAGGGAAAATCATAAACTGTTGAAGGAACTTTAATGCGTTTCGTGCGCATGTGCACTTGGTTGATTACGTGCGCACGTGCAGGCACCTTAGTTTTATATGGAAAAATAAAGACCGTCTTTTAGTAGACTCTGTTGTCCGGTGTGCTTGAAGTTCCTTCAACAGTTCAAGCTAAAATGGCAGCTGCTAACTTAAACAAACAGAGGGAGCTTATAGGGCTCTTTACTCAGGTGTGGTAAAGCTTTCTGCAGAATAAATATATCATTCTAGGCGGCACTAATGTGGCGAATCTATTGGAAATAAAATGCCAAAATGTCTTTCCTTCTCCATTAAAGAAATAGTTTATGTGAGAATCACCTTTTAGATTGATGGTCCAAGGCCGTTAGACCACTGGCGTTCTTCTCCTATTCATTTATTTCCTTGTCTGTTCCCCTCTCCAAAACCATGAAATGTAAAATGCCATTTGGTCAGAATCAGAAAGCAGATTTATTGTGCGGCACTTATCTCTCTAAATTGCCCGTTTCTATTCACCTCCGAGTCTCTACGTCCTACAAAAAGGTTACTTTTGAGATAAAGCGACACAGAGGGAAATATAGTTCCAGAATGAGCTCATATAAATAACATTAAGCAGCCTTTTCGGCCTCGAGCAAATGCTTTCTGTCCGACCCTGAAAGAGAATAAACATTTCCTATTATGACGGCCGCTTGGCCGCTTGGCCAGACCACAGTCTATTTATACACATGTTTATGTGGGCTAATTATCATTGTTTGCTCGTTAGGCATTGTTCATTAGGCCGAGGAACAGACACAGAACGAACGTTTACAGGACTCATCCCATCTGTGCTAATGTCTGAGATACACAAATGCTGCAGATGAAAAGCCCAGGCAGCGAATAGGAATAGGAGTATGGCTGTGCCCAGCTGTGCCTCGGGCTCTGTGGTTCTGCTCCATTCAGCCTTGAGTACAGAGCTATTATCCAACATATTCGCATTGTCGTGCTTGTTTTTATTTCCCTCATTGATAGAACATCGGTGTGAAGGAAATATCCACTAATGTAGGACTAGCCACATTCATATTAAGCCGGCCAAGCAACTTACTAGTCTGGGTTGGGGGGCGGGGGTAAAAATGAATTATTTCACAACCTGCATAGGCCCCTGTTTTAACCATTTGGGCAGCAATGAAAGGTTAGGGGCCACTGGTCACGCTTGCTGGAGTGAGGAACCAATGAGGAAGCAGATTGGGAAACAGCAGAATGAATACGCGACCTACAGGACGGCAGAGACTGCACAAAATAAAAAATGTTTTCAATATATTTAGTTAGGCAAAAATGGAATCTATAAAGGCTGGAGTGGGCAGACTAACATAATAGCCAGAACACTACTTCCTGCTTTGCAGCTCTCTAAGCTGTTAGCAGTCAGTAACCAATGAGTGACTTGAGGGGGGCCATATGGGACATAACTGTCAGTTAGTTTGCTACTAAATCTGACCTACGTGCTCACAAACTAACTGACAGTTATGTCCCATGTGGCTCCCCCTAAAGTCACTGACTGACTTACAGGTTAGAGAGCTGAAAGCAGGAACTAGGGTTCTGGCTATTATGTTAGACATCTGCCCACTCTAGCCTTTATAGATGACATCCACATATATCCTCATATTAAGCCGGCCAAGCAACTTACTGGTCTGGGTTGGGGGGGTCAAAATGAATTATTTCACAACCTGCATAGGACCCTGTTTCAATCATATGGGCGGCAATGAAAGGTTAGGGGCCACTGGTCACACTGGCTGGAGTAGGGACCAAGGAGGAAGCATATTGGGAAACAGCAGAATGGATACTCGGCCTACAGGAACACTTTACTGAAGCGACGGCAGGGCTGTCATTGCGAGGCAGATAATGCAGACTGCCCAAAATAAAAAATGTTTTTAATATAGTTAGTTAGGCAAAAATGGAATCTATAAAGGCTGGAGTGGGCAGATGTCTAACATAATAGCCAGAACACTACTTCCTCCTTTCCAGCTTTCTAAGCTGTTAGCAGTCAGTAACCAATCAGTGACTTGAGGGGGGGCATATGGGACATAACTGTCAGTTAGTTTGCTATTGAATCAGACCTGCGTGCTCACAAACTAACTGAACAGTTATGTCCCATGTGGCCCCCCCTAAAGTCACTGACTAACTAAAGTTAGAGAGCTGAAAGCATGAAGTAGTGTTATGGCTATTATGTTAGTCATCTGCCCACTCCAGCCTTTATAGATTACATTTTTGCCTAATATAATAGCCAGAACACTACATCCTCCTTTCCAGCTTTCTAAGCTTTTAGCAGTCAGTAACCAATCAGTGACTTGAGGGGGGCCATATGGGACATAACGGTCAGTTAATTTGCTATTGAATCTGACCTGTGTGCTCACAAACTAACTGAACGGTTATGCCCCATGTGGCCCCCCCCCAAAGTCACTGACTAACTAAGAGGTTAGAGAGCTTAAAGCAGGAAGTAGTGTTCTGGCTATTATGTTAGACATCTGCCCACTCCAGCCTTTATAGACTACATTTTTGCATAATATAATAGCTAGAACACTATGTCCTCCTTTCCAGCTCTCTAAGCTGTTAGCAGTCAGTATCCAATCAGTGATTTGAGGAAGGGCATATGGAACATAACTGTCAGTTAGTTTGCTATTAAATCTGACCTGGGTGCTCACAAACCAACTGACAGTTATGTCCCATTTGATGACATTTTTGCCGGAACACTACTTCCTCCTTTCCAGCTTTCTAAGCTGTTAACAGTCAGTAACCAATTAGTGACTTCAGGGGAGCCATATGGGACATAACTGTCAGTTAGTTTGCTATTCACCAGACATGGATTGGCAGCGAATTTCCACATTTCGCCATTGGCAAATAGCTTTGTGAAACTTCCGGGAAAATTTGGCCCGGAAAAATTTGCTGTGCGGAAATTTTTTTTGCCACGAATCAAATCGGGCGTGGGCACGTCAAAATGGGCGTGGTCATGTCAAAAAGGGCGTGGTCGCGGGCGACCGAAAATAGACGCGGGCGAAAAAAAGAGATGCGGGCGACAAAAAAAAATCACGCGACAAATGCGTTTCATTACATTTTCTCCATTTCACGAAATGGGACAGATCCGTTCATCACTATTAACCAACCAATCAAGCAATTATGATATCTAACATGATCCATGAGGCACTGAAAAGGTTATAAAGGTGAAAGCTTAATTCTCATTGGAAATCATTTCCTATTCTGTCACAGGAGACCCATCATTTGGGTTTTCAAATGCCGATATGTCCCACCCCCAGATTTGCTGCGTATATCAAAATGTAACTGGGAAACATTACCTTCTATTTCTTGTAATGAAAATTCATCAGTTCGTCTTTTTGTTTTCAATGTGCCGGAGTCGGTTTCACTGCTTGAATGGATACAAGCTTTGTATAACAGCTTTATTGTCAAGGAAAATATCTGACTTAATTATACAGTAATATAGCGACGTGGTTAGAGACCGGCTACTCACTGGGGGGAGAACAAAAATCTTCAAATGCCAAGTTACCGTTGCAAAGGTTGGTATTTGGCTAAAACAATTCAGAGTCCCAAGAGCAGAACAAAACAAGGCTAAATAATTCAAATATTTGTTTGGATGATATTTAGTGTTACCTCTTGGCACCAAGTACGTTTTATTTCTACCTTGCACTTTTTATTTTTAAAAGGAACTCCGGCTTCCAAACCCCCACACAGCACAGAAACCCCTAATTTCAATAATAATAGATGATAACCCCCTAGAGTTTTGACTGCTCCTCTTGAATGGCCAAGACACTGTGCCCTATTATACCTCAGTCTTGTCCAACCACCATACCCTCCTGATGTAAAAATATGGATGATCCAAAAAAAACAGCCTTGCTGAGCAGGTTTAGGTGGACTCATTACAACAGGAACATTTTAGTCTCCATCTAAGACCTTGGTTTTGATAAAGGTCTTACATAGAGACCGAAATGTCCACCTTAACATTGGTCTAAAGCTGGGGTCCCCAACCATTTTTATCTAAATATAAAATAATGTGGGGAGCAAAACAAGCATGAAAAGTACTAGTTGGTGGCCATTAAGGGCTGTGATTGGTTATTTGGTAGCCTCATGTGGACGGCAGCCTACAGGAGGCTCTGTTTGGCAGTACACATGATCTTTTATCTCCAAAACTTGCCTCCAAGTCAGGAATTAAGAAATGGGCACCTACTTTGAGGACACTGGGAGCAACATGTTGCTCATAAGACACTGGTTGGGGATCACTGGTCTAAAGCAATCTCTATTCAGTGTCAGTCTACAAACCCAGTATTTTACATGCCACTTTTTCTTCTATGTGCTGTCTTGAGGTTCTAAATATTGGGTTTGACAGTCCCTCTTTTCTTGATGTTGGTCTTGCCTGAGTTTGGTAAACTAAAACAGCAATGTAGGAGCTTGAACCTTCCACCTCAATTGGAACACATGGCTTTATAGAGCCTGCATTGTACACACTGTGTGTGCACCTCAGACTTGCACAGCGCATACAATGTGGATGCTATATGAGTCACAATCAACCGCAACATCTCAAGGAATGTGGAACCCTGAGGAGATGCACAGAAGGTAGGTGGAATGGTGTTACCAAATGTCACAAATGGAGTAATGCAATAAAAAGTGCAATTTTAGTGTTGGCCAATCGTTGAAAGCATTTGATGATGTTTGGAAACAAACATCTGATTGGTTGCTGTGGGTAACTAGATCTAGCCAAACTTTGTACTTTTTGTTACATTGCTTTATAAAAGTCCTAGTACCAGAGATGGCAAAGCCTGGGTTTCTCTGCTTTTCCTGATCCTTCAAAGAGCATTGGCATAACTTCCAACTGTGCTTCATTGCTGAATCATGGTTGTCATATAAGGTATAGCTTCCCATTGGAAGATTGGTAAAAAAGAGTTGTGGCCTTGGTGAATCAGGTTTTTGGGGGAGAGATACACACTGGTCATTGTAGGGCCATTGGATGAGTAAGTAAATCATCTGATCAGACTCCATATTATTATACTTTAAAGGAACACTGTCATGGGAAAACATGACCCATCAGTTAATAGAGCTTCTGCAGCAGAATCCTGCATTGTAATCTGTTTTTCCCATGGGGCTAGCCATATTCTTCATTTCCCAGGGTGCCACAGTCATGTGATCTGTGCTCTGATAAACTTCAGTCACACTTTACTGCTGCGCTGCAAGTTGGAGTGATATCCCCCCCCCCCAGCAGCCGATCAGCAGAACAATGGGAAGGGAGCAAGATAGCAGCTCCCAGTAGGTATCAGAATAGCAAACAATAGTAAGAAATCCAAGTCTGGCTTGGGACTCCTCCAGTTACATGGGAGTAGGAGAAACAATAGGTTAGCTGAAAGCAGTTCTAATGTGTAGCGCCGGCTCCGTCTGAAAGCTCAGACTCAGGCACACTTTACTGCTGTGCTGCAAGTTGGAGTGATATCCCCCCCGCCCCCCCAACAGCCGATCAGCAGACCAATGGGAAGGGAACAAGATAGCAGCTCCCAGTAGGTATCAGAATAGCACTCAATAGTAAGAAATCCAAGTCCGGCTTGGGACTCCTCCAGTTACATGGGAGTAGGAGAAACAATAGGTTAGCTGAAAGCAGGTCTAATGTGTAGCGCTGGCTGAAAGCTCAGACTCAGGCACAATGCACTGAGATGGCGCCTACACACCAATATTACAGCTACAAATACATTTGTTGGTACAAGAATAAAAGGTTAAATGGCAAAGGGAATTATTTGCTGTGTAACAGTGTCATTTAGAAATAAAAAGTACCCCATAAAATCACAACAGAATCCCTTACAGATAATACCCTAGCTGGAATTGAACCTTGGACCCCCAATACTGCATAGTAACAATGCTAAACCCTGTGCCGCCGTGCTGCACCGTACAACGGTATCCTTTGTAGGTATAACTACCGGGGGGTTTGTTTGCCTATAGTTGATTACTGTGTGTTTATTAATAAATGAACCGGGCAGCAGCAGCAGCAGCAGCAGATGGCAGGTTTGAATACGTTCCAAGCCTGTTTCCTCTGTGCCCAATAACCAATGTACGTTCAATCCCTATTGCTTACGGCAGTTAGGCCGGCGTTGTGTTCTTGGCCTGCTTTAAAAATAGGTGGCGAGGGAAAGGTTTAATTCCAGCTTGGCTGTTTACTAAATGCTGTTTACAGAGCTTTATATTCATTTGTCGAGGTCATTCTGAAAATATCCTGTATATATCAACGTCGTAACAGCAAATAACCCTCCATTGTCACTTCTATATTTTTGAAAAGCTTATGTTCTTTACATATTTTTTATAGTCAGCTATTACCAGCTTTTCAAAGTGAAATCCAAGGACAGGAAGTGGCCTGCGGTACACAGAGTGCACCATGTAGATGTTTCTGCCCCACCCACATTTTGACCACGCCCCCATTGCCGTATACCCGCTTAACATCACAGCTACATGTTTTAGTCTTAATATATTTCCCTAGAAAAGCTCCAAAATGTTTTTATATATATTCCTTCCTGCTGCAACATTAAAGCTGGTGCAGGAAGTTTGGCAGATGTGTGAGGAAGAAAGGGGGTCAGGTGACGGAAGACCACTCCTTTCTTCTTCCTGTCCTGAAATAGCAGCAATTGGTGGGGATAGGGGGGTGGTTCTGTTGACATAGGGACAGCCAGGGGACAGTCTTTAGAGGTGGGGACATTTGCTGGGGACAATTTTCTACAGAGATAGGGAATATAAATCAGGGTCTGTCCTCCTGAAACGGGGACTGATGGAAACCTTAATCCACCATTAATTTATATTTGCTGAAACGTTCCCTGTAATGCTGACCAATTTGCAACTGTCTCACTGATGATTACATGAGATGTTTCGGGATCAACTGCTCAAATTTTTTCCCCCCAGCCGGGGACAATTTTTTACAGGGATAGGGAATATGAACCAAGGTCTGTCCCCGTGAAACGGGGACTGATGGAAACCTTAATTCACCAGTAATTTATATTTGCTGAAACGTTCCCTGTAATGCCGACCAATTCGCAACTGTCTCTTTGCTGATTTCATGAGATGTTTCGGGATCATCTGCTCAAATTGTTTTTCCCCAGCCACTCTGCCGTTCCTGTGCATGATATCAGGAGCAGGAGAGGCAGGGAAAAAGGATGGAGCATAGAGAGGACACGACATGAAGATCATGGAAAATTCTCCAGCCATGAAGAACCAGTCAGTGGAGGGTCAAATCCTCTTCAGTAGAGATTTCAGTCGAGTTCAATTTCAGATGATCTTTAGATAAGTTGAATTAACTAAACAAGGGTTAAGAGGAGATCATTACTAGTGATGAGCGAATCTGGCCCCTTCGCTTTGCCGAAAAATTCGCAAATCTTTAGAAAGATTCGCGAAACAGTGAAAAATTCGCAAAACGACGAAAATGTTCAGTGTAAAAAAATTTGTCGCCGGCGACTATTCTTTTGACGCACAACTATTTATTTTGACACTGCGACTATTTATTTTTACGCCGCAACTATTCTTTGACGCTCGCGACTATTTATTTTGATGCCCACAACTATTCTTTTGACGCACAACTATTTATTTTGACGCCGCAACTATTTATTTTGACATCGCGACTATTTATATTGACGCCATGCCTATTTATTTTGACGCCGTGACTATTTATTTTGATATCGCGACTATTTATATTGACGCCATGACTATTTATTTTGACGCTGCGACTATTTATTTTGACGCCACGACTATTTATTTTGACATCGCAACTATTTATATTGACGCCATGACTATTTATTTTGACACCACGACTATTTATATTGACGCCATGACTATTTATTTTGACACCACGACTATTTATATTGACGCCATGACTATTTATATTGACGCCATGACTATTTATATTGACGCCATGACTATTTATTTTGACACCACGACTATTTATATTGACGCCATGACTATTTATATTGACGCCATGACTATTTATATTGACACCACGACTATTTATATTGACGCCATGACTATTTATTTTGACACCACGACTATTTATATTGACGCCATGACTATTTATTTTGACGCCGTGACTATTTATTTTGATATCGCGACTATTTATATTGACGCCATGACTATTTATTTTGACGCTGCGACTATTTATTTTGATATCGCGACTATTTATATTGACGCCATGACTATTTATTTTGACGCCGCGACTATTTATTTTGACATCGCAACTATTTATATTGACGCCATGACTATTTATTTTGACACCACGACTATTTATATTGACGCCATGACTATTTATTTTGACGCCGCGACTATTTATTTTGATATCGCGACTATTTATATTGACGCCATGACTATTTATTTTGACACCACGACTATTTATATTGACGCCATGACTATTTATTTTGACACCACGACTATTTATTTTGACGCTGCGACTATTTATTTTGACGCCGCGACTATTTATTTTGACATCGCAACTATTTATATTGACGCCATGACTATTTATTTTGACACCACGACTATTTATATTGACGCCATGACTATTTATTTTGACGCCGCGACTATTTATTTTGATATCGCGACTATTTATATTGACGCCATGACTATTTATTTTGACACCGAGACTATTTATATTGACGCCATGACTATTTATATTGACGCCATAACTATTTATTTTGACATCGCGACTATTTATATTGACGCCATGACTATTTATTTTGACATCGCGACTATTTATATTGACGCCATGACTATTTATATTGACACCACGACTATTTATATTGACGCCATGACTATTTATATTGACGCCATGACTATTTATATTGACGCCATGACTATTTATTTTGACACCGCGACTATTTATATTGACGCCATGACTATTTATTTTGACATCGCGACTATTTATATTGACGCCATGACTATTTATTTTGACACCACGACTATTTATATTGACGCCATGACTATTTATTTTGACACCACGACTATTTATATTGACGCCATGACTATTTATTTTGACACCACGACTATTTATATTGACGCCATGACTATTTATTTTGACGCCATGACTATTTATATTGACGCCATGACTATTTATATTGACGCCATGACTATTTATTTTGACATCGCGACTATTTATATTGACGCCATGACTATTTATTTTGACATCGCGACTATTTATATTGACGCCATGACTATTTATATTGACACCACGACTATTTATATTGACGCCATGACTATTTATATTGACGCCATGACTATTTATATTGACGCCATGACTATTTATTTTGACACCGCGACTATTTATATTGACACCATGACTATTTATTTTGACATCGCGACTATTTATATTGACGCCATGACTATTTATTTTGACACCGCGACTATTTATATTGACGCCATGACTATTTATTTTGACATCGCGACTATTTATATTGACGCCATGACTATTTATTTTGACACCACGACTATTTATATTGACGCCATGACTATTTATTTTGACACCACGACTATTTATATTGACGCCATGACTATTTATATTGACGCCATGACTATTTATATTGACGCCATGACTATTTATTTTGACACCACGACTATTTATATTGACGCCATGACTATTTATTTTGACACCGCGACTATTTATATTGACGCCATGACTATTTATTTTGACATCGCGACTATTTATATTGACGCCATGACTATTTATTTTGACATCGCAACTATTTATATTGACGCCATGACTATTTATTTTGACACCACGACTATTTATATTGACGCCATGACTATTTATATTGACGCCATGACTATTTATTTTGACACAGCGACTATTTATTTTTATGCCGAGACTATTCTTTGACGCTTGCGACTATTTATTTTGATGCCCACAACTATTCTTTTGAAGCGCGACTATTCTTTTGAAGCGCGATTATTCTTTTGACGCACAACTATTTATTTTGATGCCGCAACTATTTATTTTGACGCCACGACTATTCTTTTGACGCGCGACTATTTATTTTGACACTGTGACTATTTATTTTTACGCCGCGACTATTCTTTGACGCTCGCGACTATTTATTTTGATGCCCGCGGTTATTCTTTTGACGCACAACTATTTATTTTGACGCCGCAACTATTTATTTTGACATCGCGACTATTTATATTGACGCCATGACTATTTATTTTGACACCACAACTATTTATTTTGACTCCGCGACTATTCTTTTGACGCCGCAACTATTTATTTTCCGCTGCAAATTTTTTCATCCGTTTTGCGAAACAATCCGCCATGCCGAAACGTGGAAATTCGACGCAAATCCATGCCTGGTGAAACATTTTGCCCATCACTAATCATTCCTTTTTTTTGGACTACCGAGTACCGGTTGACTTTCAGATAAAGTCAAAAAACAACTTTGGATCCAATTGCAATAAGTCAACAGAATGACACTTTTTAGCAAGACCGGAGTTCTATAGGCAATTTTCTTTCTTATTTTGTTGGAAGGGACATAATAATACAATGTTTTTTTGATCAATAAAAAAATAGAATAATGTTTCATTAAATGTTGAAAAGAGTGGTAATGCTGAGCAAGCCTTCCTAAAGTCATAGTTGTCTATGAGACTGGGAGAGTCCTGCCCATGTTACTTTGTGCTGTGTGGCTGAATTTCTATGTTTTTCTGTTTAAATAGTGCAAAGTGAGATAGAAGATTAGGATAATGTACCCCCATATTGAAAAAAATATAGGGATATTAGAGGTTTCATGACCATATAGAGGTAACCAGGGATCCCCAACTTTTATTACTCGGGAGCCACAGTCAAATATAAAAAGACTTGGAGAGCAACACAAGCACCATAAAAGTTCATGGAGGAGCCAAATAAGGGCTGTGATTGGCTATTAGGCAGCCTCTATGCACCCTATCAGCTTACAGGGGCTTTATTTGGTAGTAAATCATGTTTTTATTCAACCAAAACTTGCCCCCAAGTCAGGAATTCAAAAATAACTCCCTGGTTTGGGGCCACTGAGAGCAACACCCAAGGGGTTGGGGAGCAACATGTTGCCCCTGAGCCACTGGTTGGGAGGGGGGTCTAAAGTAACTTCTATTTTCCTTATAGTTTGCAGTAGGTTTATGTTATTTTTTAAAAGTCACACGTATCAGCGAGTCATGTGACACCAATGACATCACTACGCACCAATTATAACGGATGACATTACTAAGCACTGTTTATAAGGATATCATTTGCAGGATATTTATGGCTTTACAAGTACAGATACATCTTTTTAAATTGGTTTTGATGGGAACTGATGTTGGTTCATTTGGAATTTTGAGATTTTCACTTTTTTATTTCACTGATCTGATCTGTACTAATTTGGATACCTAAATGGATTTTAATTGATTCCTGTTTCTAATCAGCACTGCTCTGCTCAGGTCATGTAATTATCCTAGTAGAGCAGTTATCGACGTGTGTCCTGATGCCCTACTAATGGTACTTTCTCACATAATGATGCTCTGCTGTGTAAACACATTTAATACTAAACCCTATGCAATTAGAACCAACAGAACCAAACTCTCATGGCTGCCAGTTAAATCCAACAGGAATAAGATGAGTACTTATCCTGCCTGTCTTTCTCTTTTAGGGGTACCTGCCATCTTTGTTTTGATTTGGGCACGGGAGCGGGCAACGGTGGCAGATACAGGGTGAGTATAATGTATTTATTTCACTGAATGATGTATGTTCCATGTTGGGAGAATGTGGGCAGTGCCAGGGAACTAGGGATGCACCAAAGGGATTCAGCCAAGATTTGGGCTTTTTCAGCAGGATGCGAATTCGGCGGAATCCATACCTCTGGCCGGACCGAATCCAAATCCATAAAATCATGTGACTTTTTGTCACATAAACAAAAATGTTTTTCACCATGTGAAAATGTTTTATTATTACAGAGAAAAGGGAATCATTTAACCATTAAATAAACCCAATAGGGCTGTTCTGCCCCAATAAGGGGTAATTATATCTTAGTTGGGATCAAGTACAGGTACTGTTTTATTATTACAGAGAAAAGGGAATCATTTAACCATTAAATAAACCCAATAGGGCTGTTCTGCCCCCAATAAGGGGTAATTATATCTTAGTTGGGATCAAGTACAGGTACCGTTTTATTATTACAGAGAAAAGGGAATCATTTAACCATGAAATAAACCCAATAGGGCTGTTCTGCCCCAATAAGGGGTAATTATATCTTAGTTGGGATCAAGTACAGGTACTGTTTTATTATTACAGAGAAAAGGGAATCATTTAACCATGAAATAAACCCAATAGGGCTGTTCTGCCCCAATAAGGGGTAATTATATCTTAGTTGGGATCAAGTACAGGTACTGTTTTATTATTACAGAGAAAAGGAATCATTTAACCATTAAATAAACCCAATAGGGCTGTTCTGCCCCAATAAGGGGTAATTATATCTTAGTTGGGATCAAGTACAGGTACTGTTTTATTATTACAGAGAAAAGGGAATCATTTAACCATTAAATAAACCCAATAGGACTGTTCTGCCCCCAATAAGGGGTAATTATATCTTAGTTGGGATCAAGTACAGGTACTGTTTTATTATTACAGAGAAAAGGGAATCATTTAACCATTAAATAAACCCAATAGGGCTGTTCTGCCCCCAATAAGGGGGGAATCATTTTTAAAAATTAGAATTATTTGCTTATAATGGAGTCTATGGGAGATGGCCTTTCCATAATTCGAAACGTTCTGGATAACAGGTTTCCGGATAAGAGATCCTTTCAATTGGCCAAAAAGTCAAAATGATTCCGAACACATAACCAACAGAAAAGCTGCTGAATATTTATATACAGATATTTGCAAAAGTCAATATTTCGCTAACATTGCTTTGGCAGTAGATAAAGGGCCCATGAAAGATCCTTCGGTGTGATCATAATTATAATATATTTATAGAGTGCCCGGCAAAGTACAATAATATGATAAGACTCACAAAGATGAAGGAAATTATTGATTCCTATCAAACAAAATGCACATAAAATATATTATGAATAGACAGTACAGTGTATGGATGTCCTTGCGCTGTGTCTGGATGTGTTGGGATTGTGTTTATGTGCAGAAGGCTCTTTTGGAGGCAAATCAAATGCATTTCCGAGCACCGGAACCTGTACAAAGTAGAAAAGATTTGTGTAAAGTATACTGGGAGAGCAACACAATCTCTAATGGAATCCTTACTTGCCCCTGTGCCCCCGCGCCTTGCCATAACATGGCGGCACACATTGTAATATTGTAGTATTCACATCATGACATTGTGGCATCAGTTCTCGGTGCCCAGTCCCCCATTTGGTTTTAAATTCCCATATTTTAGACTGTAAGCTCTACGGGGCAGGGACCTCCTTCCTACTGTGTCTCATACCACATGGCACTTATATATATTTATTGTATTTATTTATTATAACACTTGCCCTCCCTGTGTGTAATTGTGTATATAGTAAGATTGTACAGCGCTGTGTACCCTTGTGGCGCTTTATAAATAAAGTTATACATACATACATATTTTCTATGGTCCCCTTGGCCAAATGGCTACTGTTCCCTCAGTTCCTGCTATTACTAGCGATGAGCACATTTTTTCGCAAGGCATGGATTCACCACAAAATTCCATGTTTCACCATTGGTGAATTTCATCTGGAAACTGCAGCAAAAATTCACAGTAAAAAAATACACAAGAAAAAAAAACCCCAGCCCATTCTTCAATGCATTTGGAACAGTGCCGGATTTCAACTGGGGGCGCCAAAGTTAAGACTCTCATACGGAGCAGTGGGGAGAGGTCCCCATTGCTCCGTATGGGAGCAAAATTTGAAAATTTGCCTCTGGTGGGGTGGCATGCCTCCCCTATGTTTGTGCCACACTAGGGGGCACATTTACTAAGCCACGAACGGGCCGAATGCGTCCGATTGCGTTTTTTTCGTAATGATCGGTATTTTGCGTTTTTTTCGGAAAATTGACGCAACTTTTTCGTTACCAATACGATTTTTGCGAAAAAACGCGAGTTTTTCGTAGCCATTCCGAAAGTTGCGATTTTTTCGTAGCGTTAAAACTTAAAAGGCGCGATGTTTCGCGCAAGTTTTAACACTACGAAAAAAATCGCAACTTTTTGCGCAAGTTTTAACGCTACGAAAAAAATCGCAACTTTCGGAATGGCTACGAAAAACTCGCGTTTTTTCGCAAAAATCGTATTGGTAACGAAAAAGTCGCGATAATTTCCGAAAAGTCGTAAAGGTGCCGAAAAAATCGCAAAAAATACGAAAAAGTCGCAAAATGTTCGTTTTCAAATCGGATTTTTCCAATTCGGACTCGGATTCGACCCATAGTAAATGTGCCCCTAGGTCCGGGCCTTTGTGGCCTAGCCACAAATCCAAATCTGAGCTTTTGGCTTGCCCTTGACTATAGAGGCCATTTACTAACATTTTTTTTTTTCCGAATCAGATTTTTTGGATTTTTTTCGAGATTTACTATTTATCAAAAGGGCTAAAAATCCAAATCTGACAATTCCCCAGCTAAATCTTGCAGAGATCATGTAGAAGTCAATGACAGTTGTCCCTTCACTTTCCTGGAAGATCCTTCTTTTATCTCAAAACATTAGAGTTTCCGATTTTTGATGCTGGTTTTTGTGCGTTAAATTGGAAAACTTGTGGTTTCGGAGCGACAACTTTTTCTCGCGCAGACTTTTTAAATTGGATTTTTTTGTTTGTTAATTTTAGACATTTGAGTTTCTTTCCTTGCCATTCCTTAGATCAGTGATCCCCAACCAGTGGCTCAGGGGTAACATGTTGCTCCCCAACCCCTTGGGTGTTGCTCTCAGTGCCCCCAAACCAGGGAGTTATTTTTGAATTCCTGACTTGGGGGCAAGTTTTGGTTGAATAAAAACAAGATTTCCTACCAAATAAAGCCCCCTGTAAGCTGATAGGGTGCATAGAGGCACCTTATAGCCAATCACAGCCCTTATTTGGCACCTCCATTAACTTTTATGGTGCTTGTGTTGCCCTCCAAGTCTTTTTACATTTGACTGTGGCTCCCGAGTAAGAAAGGTTGGGGGCCCCTGCCTTAGATGATTAATGTGACTAGAAGCAGTAGTATGTCCCTTTATAACATCTCTATAGTCACCTTCATAGAAGGTCATTGCTAATTTATGTCACTTGATAGTAGTTATTGCTTCCATTTGTTGGTTCACCCTTGTGACTGTGATTCATGAATGCGCTCAAAGAATACTTCCAGGCAAAAAGGAACATATGTCCCAGAAGACTGTGCCATATGGGCTTTTATTAATAGATGGCTATACAATGGGAGCAATTTGCATTCATTTACAGTTGGCTACTCTTAGATACGTTTCACCCGTTGACTTGTATCCTTTGTTCTTTTATAGCAAGGAGCTTGGTAAATAAACACAAGCTATAAATTACATTTATTATTTTGTGACCTTTACTGTAGGGGGAATATTTCCAGATGATTCAGATACAGCATAAACCTGATGGTTCCTTTGTACAGCGCCCAGGGTATTGCTATTTGCCTTTTAACTTGCAGCTATCGACCAGTCCTAGTTAACTACCAATTTGACTCATCTTTTGTTGTTCTCAAATGCAAACTCTTCCCTCCGGTCTCATTGATTTCCTTCATCTGAAACCACCTATTTTCTCCATGTGTCATAAAACCAAAATATTAAATAATCAATAGGACAATGGTTTTAGAAGTTAAAAGTACCTCGTTATAGAAAACAATGCTTTATTGTCTATTTATGGGGTTGGAACGCACCAAAGGTCTGAGTGTTCCTCCATTACTTCATCATAGGGAACATCATGAAAGCATCATTGTTGTGTAATAATGCAGTTTTTTTGTTCCTTGGCGATCAGTAACACTGTATTCATAATACGTCTCCTGTTTTTCCATCTCAGGTGCTGGGATCTGAGTGCAGGGTATTTAAAATGGATCGTTCAGGTGCCTATCCTGGCCGCTATAATGGTGAGTTACCAGAAACAATAGACAATAGAACAGTTGCGGAATTTGTACATGTTGCTCAACTGGGAAAGGGTTTATTTGTATATAAATATGTATTATAAATGACATTGGCAGAAATACAATATAGCTGTAGGCATTAGAGCAAGGGGCAAATGAGGCATAAGGAAGGTTTTTATTGAAGGTTTAAGTTGTAGCAGAGGTGAGGGAAACTAATTGCAAGTAATGAGGGGATGACTACTTGAATCCTCCTTTCTTCCCCTTATGAATACAATGCTGTCAAACACAGGCAGAGCAGTATTCATGGTGGGAACACAGGTCCTCCATTTTAGATTTTGCAGTCTGAGGTGCTGACATCGGGGCAAGGTGCAAAGTGCAAAATAAAACGAGGCTGTGATTATTATTTCTCATTTTGCTCCCTTCCTCTCCACCAATAAATGACATCTGTTGTCTTCTCTAGCATTCTCTAGCTCTTCTCTAGCATTCTCTAGCTCTTCTCTAGCTCTTCTCTAGCTCTTCTCTAGCATTCTCTAGCTCTAGGCATTAGAGCAAGGGGCAAATGAGGCATAAGGAAGGTTTTTACTGAAGGTTTAAGTTGTAATCTTGAAAAATTAACAATATGCCAAACAGAAGTGAGGGAAACTATTTGCAAGTAATGAGGGGATGACTACTAAAATCCTCCTTTCTTTCCTGTATGAATACAGTGCTGTCAAACACAGGCAGAGCAGTATTCATGGTGGGAGCACAGGTCCTCCATTTTAGATTTTGCAGTCTGAGGTGCTGACATCGGGGCAAGGTGCAAAGTGAAAAATAAAACGAGGCTGTGGTTATTATTTCTCATTTCGCTCCCTTCCTCTCCATCAATAAATGACCCCTGTTGTCTTCTCTAGCTCTTCTCTAGCTCTAGGCATTAGAGCAAGGGGCAAATGAGGCATAAGGAAGGTTTTTACTAAAGGTTCAAGTTGTAATCTTGTATAATTATCAATATGGCAAACAGAAGTGAGGAAGAAATGACTGCTTGCCCCCTCCTTTCTTCCCCTTATGAATACAGTGCTGTCAAACACAGGCAGAGCAGTATTCATGGTGGGAACACAGGTCCTCCATTTTAGACTGCAAGAACCTGCAGTCTAAGGTGCTGACATTGGGGCAAGGTGCAAAGTGCAAAATAAAACAAGGCTGTGGTTATTATTTCACAATTTGCTCCCTTCTACTCCGTCAATAAATGACCCCTGTTGTCTTCTCTAGCATTTACACAATTGTGTTTAAATAGATTAAAGAGCCAACCTATAAATGATGTTGAATCAACAGATGTCTCTATGGTTGTTTGTTACATTGGTAGTCACATTCATTAGACCCAAGCTCTGTTGCCTAATACCTTGCACTCCATCTGTAGTTAAAATATATGTTTTTGTTTGGTGATTATGAAACATACCCAAAGCAATGCAGATGTGCCCAAATGAAAGGCAAATGTAGACCCCTTCTAGGTGCCTGCTGATGCACTGACACGCACAAATATCTACTCCCGGCACAGCCTATGCCAGGAAGCCTCAATGGCACATCTACAAGAAATTACTACTTGCCCCCTCCTTTCTTCCCCTTATGAATACAGTGCTGTCAAACACAGGCAGAGCAGTATTCATGATAGGAACACAGGTCCTCCATTTTAGACTGCAAGAACCTGCAGTCTAAGGTGCTGACATTGGGGCAAGGTGCAAAGTGCAAAATAAAACGAGGCTGTAGTTATTTTTTCTCATTTCGCTCCCTTCTACTCCGTCAATAAATGACCCCTGTTGTCTTCTCTAGCATTCTCTAGCTCTTCTCTAGCTCTAGGCATTAGAAAAAGGGGCAAATGAGGCATAAGGAAGGTTTTTACTGAAGGTTTAAGTTTTAATCTTGTATAATTATCAATAAGGCAAACAGAAGTGAGGGAAACTATTTGCAAGAAATGAGGTGATGGCTACTTGAATTCTGATTATGAGATATACCCAAAGCAATGCAGATGTGCCCAAATGAAAGGCAAATGTAGACCCCTTCTAGGTGCCTGCTAATGCACTGAAACACACAAAGATCTACTCCCGGCAAAGCCTATGCCAGGAAGCCTCAATGGCACTTGGAAACACCAACGGCACATCTACAAGAAATGACTACTTGACCCCTCCTTTCTTCCCCTTATGAATACAGTGCTGTCAAACACAGGCAGAGCAGTATTCATGGTGGGAACACAGGTCCTCCATTTTAGACTGCAAGAACCTGCAGTCTAAGGTACTGACATTGGGGCAAGGTGCAAAGTGCAAAATAAAACGAGGCTGTAGTTATTATTTCTCATTTCGCTCCCTTCTACTCCGTCAATAAATGACCCCTGTTGTCTTCTCTAGCCTAAGAGCCAACCTATAAAGGTCTACTCCTGGTACAACCTATGCCGGGAAGCCTCAGTGGCACTTGGAAACACCAACGGCACATCTTCACTAATAACCCACCCACCCACTCTCCATACCGGTCTGCCGTTTTTATCATCCTCCTTCTTATTACATTTCCCCGTGACATTAGGGTAACTTCCAGCTATGATTCACCGTGGCGGTAACTAATGAATAAATTACATTAAGATATGTCATTTATGCAGGAAGTTGGTTTTTTATCGTTATCCTGTGCCACTAAAGTGATGTAAATGTATCAGTACAACATATGCCATTACAACAGGGCAGCAGGCGCCTCGTGATAAGAAATGGCAAAATTGCAGATGACATTTTCAATGCATAATGTACAGGGGAATCTTCATTTCCTGAGCCGCTGCTCGTTATTTGATGAATAAAAAAGGATCTAGCCCTTTGCAATTAGCATTTGTAACGTCTGTCAAAAGGCGTTCGTAGAGGAGGGCAGCGCAGCTTTGTTGTTCTTATGACGGACTAAAGGGCACCTTGTATCGGAACTTTCAAGGGAAATTATATTGATCGAGGGTGAATTATGAAAACAATGCATTGTTTAATTGCTTTTCACGCTGGGTTAAAGAAGGGCTCTCTCATGACTGAGAAGTCTGACGTAGGCGCTCAGCAACCATTTCCCATTACAAATGCATTATAAGGGGTGTATATTGCTTTAAAGTGCTTTAAAGAGAAATGATTCTTTAATAGAGGCGTAAATAGTCTCCTTTTTTAGTTTTGAAAAAGTTATAGCATGGTTTATAATGTAAAGGGAATTTGACACTCTTTGCTCTGGTATCACTCTTTGCAGGTTGACTATTTGTTCCATTGTTATTATAAAAAAAAATATCCAGTCTGTAATAGTAATAGTAGTAAGTTTGCTGACATGCTTTTCCTTGGTTTCTGGTTGGGCAGAGCTTTGGGAATGAGAATTCCGGGTGTGGGAAGGACTGTAAGAGGAATAACGATGTATTTATAATAAAAGGAATGGTTGTTGTTTTCCTGTTGACACCTATCATTACTAATATGAATTTCTTCAAAGTAATTAAGAACATTTCCTTTTAATCAGCCCTAACTGGGGGTCAGTCAATAGGAGTTGCCTAACTTGTTGGTGCTATGTAAAGAAGGAATTAAGACTAGTAAAGTCAGTAATTAAACCCAATAGGATTGTTTTGGCTCCAATAAGGTACAGGTACTGTTTTATTATTACAGAGAAAAGGGAATTATTTAACCATGAAATAAACCCAATAGGGCTGTTCTGCCCCAATAAGGGGTAATTATATCTTAGTTGGGATCAAGTACAGGTACTGTTTTATTATTACAGAGAAAAGGGAATCATTTAACCATTAAATAAACCCAATAGGGCTGTTCTGCCCCCAATAAGGGGTAATTATATCTTAGTTGGGATCAAGTACAGGTACTGTTTTATTATTACAGAGAAAAGGGAATCATTTAACCATTAAATAAACCCAATAGGACTGTTCTGCCCCCAATAAGGGGTAATTATATCTTAGTTGGTATCAAGTACAGGTACTGTTTTATTATTACAGAGAAAAGGGAATCATTTAACCATGAAATAAACCCAATAGGGCTGTTCTGCCCCAATAAGGGGTAATTATATCTTAGTTGGGATCAAGTACAAGTACTGTTTTATTATTACAGAGAAAAGGGAATCATTTAACCATTAAATAAACCCAATAGGACTGTTCTGCCCCAATAAGGGGTAATTATATCTTAGTTGGGATCAAGTACAGGTACTGTTTTATTATTACAGAGAAAAGGGAATCATTTAACCATGAAATAAACCCAATAGGGCTGTTCTGCCCCAATAAGGGGTAATTATATCTTAGTTGGGATCAAGTACAAGTACTGTTTTATTATTACAGAGAAAAGGGAATCATTTAACCATTAAATAAACCCAATAGGGCTGTTCTGCCCCAATAAGGGGTAATTATATCTTAGTTGGGATCAAGTACAGGTACTGTTTTATTATTACAGAGAAAAGGGAATCATTTAACCATTAAATAAACCCAATAGGGCTGTTCTGCCCCAATAAGGGGTAATTATATCTTAGTTGGGATCAAGTACAGGTACTGTTTTATTATTACAGGGGAAAAGGGAATTATTTTTAAGAATTAGAATTATTTGCTTATAATGGAGTCTATGGGAGATGGCCTTTCTGTAATTCGGAGCTTTCTGGTTAATGGCTTTCCGGATAACGGGGTCTGATACCTGTACATAAATCTTGAAAGAACCTTAGTAAATGGGCCCCTGTATAGTTAAATACAGCCCTTAGGGTTCACATAGGGACGAGCAGAAAGAGCCGACATGGCATATACAGAACAAACTGTACTTTCACAAAAGTTCTGCATAAAATCGCAGCTTAAAATCCAGGCACGGGTGCAATAAGCCATCAGAATTGATTTAGAAGCTTCTCCGATGGGCTATAATGGAAGGCGAGGCAGTATTTAAGATTTGCGAGGCTCAGTGTTACGCCTGCAAGGGGGAGGGTAGGAGGCAGGGCGGGAAGCCAGCAGGTACCTCTTGTGCCAAGAACTGGGGTGATTAAAGTTTTATGGCGGCATTGGACCGGCACTTCTCCGACCTGAGCGGGTAATAGCTATCATTTCTCCATTGGGCGGCCTCCTAGCGCCCTGCCCTGCATACAGATCAACCCGAGGCAGGCGTTTGTACAGGCTTTTATTGAAATTAAAAGTATAAATGGTAGAAAGATACGTGGGCACTATATCTTGGCCATAGAATGTAAGCGCCTTCATTAGGATATTGGAACCACAACCCCCCCTATTTAATGGGGTCATAAAAATGGTCTTACGTCTAAAATGGAGACAGGGACCACTCAGGCTAAAATTAAAATCTGATTTTTGGGTTTTTAGAAACTCACGTAAACCCCTGATAATGTACTGTTGCCCTGAAAAATGTTGAGGAAATGTCACCATCAAAAAGAAAATTGTTGCACGCTTAATTTTTTGGATGAGCGCCATTTTTTTTTATGCCCAGCATTTTTTGTTTACATGCACGACAATTTTTATTACTTGGGCAATAAATTTTTGCGACATGGGTAATTGTTCTGCGGCGAATTTTGATGCCTGTTTCATGAAAAAAAAACGCCAGTGGCAAAATGTGGAAATTCACCGCTAATCCATGCCTGCCAGAATATTTCGGCCAAATGCGAAAGATTTGCAAAGCGGAGAAAATGTTGCACGGGAAAAAATATGTTTTTGACGCGCGTCATTTTTTTTATGCGCGCAATTATTTTTTTTTTCTAAAATCATCCGCCATTATTTTGCCCATCCCTAGTGATGAATGCAGTTTTCAACCAGGTATGGATTCACAGCGAATTTCCGCATTTCTGTATTGGCGAAAACTTCCACGATTCATCAAATTATGTGTGGTCTCATCGAAATAGGCACGGTCGCAACAACAACAAAAAAGCATCACTAGTGCTGAATGAATTTTTTTGCGGGGTATGGATTCGCAGCGAATTTCTGCATTGGCAAATTGTTTTGCGAAAATTCGCTGAGGAAAAATTTGTGCAGAATTTTTTCATGTCGCACGTCAAATTAGACACGGTCGCGTCAAAAAGGGTGCGGTTGTGCCAAAAATGGTGCCGTTGCGTCAAATCGGACGCGGGCGAAAAAAGGGCACAGTCGAGTCAAAATTGGGCGCGGTCAAGTCAAAAAGAGGCTTGGTTACGTAAAAAATGTGGATGACAAAAAAATAGCCGTGGGCGACAAAAAAAATAGACACAGGTGGCAAAAAAAACTGCGTGACAAATGCGTTTCGCAAATTTTTCACCGTTTCGCACATTTTATGGTGAAACGAAACAGGACAGATTCGTTCATCACTACTCATCAGTGTAGTGCAGGGTTTTCTGATAAGCTTGGGTAGAGCCAGGAGTGTCGGTTCACAAACAAATCATTAGGGTTGAGGAGACTGCCTCATACGTATGCAAATAAACAAAAGGACTTCTGGGAATTAATTCCAAAAGAGCTCCACCCACTGGGTTTTTAAAGCAGAAGCCGGGATAATAGCTGATCAGATTCCCAACTACAGACCGGTTTCACCCTACTTGGGGCTCATCAGTGTAGTGCAGGGATTTCTGATGGAAATATTTGAAAATGGAAAATGATTGTAAAACACTTGCATTGTTTCCACCTGTATCTATTGAGATGTCAAAAGTGTTCCAAAATAATGGACCAGATAGTGGTAGCAGGAACCCCACTTTTTAATCTTTTTTTATTGTCCTTATTTAACCCAGATTTGCAGGAAGAGTAAGTAGTTACTGTTATTATATCATCATCATCATCATCATACCTGATGCCAACTGTTTTTTTGTTTTTTTTTTTCAGGTAAATTTTGGACTTTTTATCAATATTGTTCGAGTTTTAGCTACAAAGCTGAGGGAGACCAACGCAGGGAGGTGCGATACCCGTCAACAGTACCGGTAAGCTGCATCCATTCTGTCAGTCAGATATTAGATATGAGCAGGAGTTCAACCCATCCAAGTAAACCCAGCACACCCAACCCACACCTACCAATCTATACACTCACATACATAAACTATATATACAACCACTAGTACTAACTGTAGGTATTAGTATCACAATAGCCTTGGATATTCTGATTGATCAAGAACTCATCCAGGCCCCTCTTATAGGCATTAACAGAATCTGCCATTACCCCATCACTAGGAAGGGCATTCCATAACCTCACTGCCCTCACCGTGAGGAACCCCCTACCCAACATCCCCCGGCAGGGCATTCCCCAACCCCCTCACTGCCCTCACCGTGAGGAACCCCCTACCCAACATCCCCCGGCAGGGCATTCCCCAACCCCCTCACTGCCCTCACCGTGAGGAACCCCCTACCCAACATCCCCCGGCAGGGCATTCCCCAACCCCCTCACTGCCCTCACCGTGAGGAGCCCCCTACCCAACATCCCCCGGCAGGGCATTCCCCAACCCCCTTACTGCCCTCACCGTGAGGAACCCCCTACCCAACATCCCCCGGCAGGGCATTCCCCAACCCCCTCACTGCCCTCACCGTGAGGAACCCCCTACCCAACATCCCCCGGCAGGGCATTCCCCAACCCCCTCACTGCCCTCACCGTGAGGAACCCCCTACCCAACATCCCCCGGCAGGGCATTCCCCAACCCCCTCACTGCCCTCACCGTGAAAAACCACCTACGCTGCTTCAAATGGAAGCTCCGTTCCTCTAATCTAAAGGGGTGACCTCTGGTGCGCTGATTGTTTTTATGGGAAAAAAGAACATCCCCCAACTGCCTATAATCCCCTCTAATGTACTTGTACAGAGTAATCATGTCCCCTCGCAAGCGCCTCTTTTCCAGAGAAAACAACCCCAACCTCGACAGTCTCACCTCATAGTTTAACCCTTCCATCCCCTTTACCAGTTTAGTTGCAGTCTCTGCACTCTCTCCAGCTCATTAATATCCTTCTTAAGGACTGGAGCCCAAAACTGCCCCCCATACTCAAGGTGAGGCCTTACCAGGGACCTATAAAGGGGCAAAAATATGTTCTCATCCCTTGAGTCAATGCCCTTTTTTATACAAGACAGCACTTTATTTGCTTTAGTAGCCACAGAATGACACTGCCTGGAATTAGACAACTTGTTATCAACAAAAACCCCTAGATCCTTCTCCATTAAGGATCCCCCCAACACACTACCATTCAGTAGATAGTTTGCGTTTATATTATTTCTACCAAAGTGCATAACTTTGCACTTATCAACATTGAACCTCATTTTCCAGTTTGCTGCCCAGTTTTCCAATTTTGTCAAATCGCTCTGCAAAGCGGCAGCATCCTGCATGGAACTTATAGTTTTGCACAATTTAGTGTCATCAGCAAAAATAGAAACAGTGCTCTCTATGCCCACCTCCAGGTCATTAATAAACAAGTTAAAAAGCAAAGGCCCAAGTACTGACCCCTGCGGTACTCCACTAACCACACTGGCCCAATTAGAAAATGTTCCATTTACAACCACTCTTTGTACTCTATCCTTCAGCCAGTTCTCTATCCAATTACAAATATTATGTTCTAGGCCAATATTCCTTAATTTGATCATTAACCTTCTGTGAGGTACTGTATCAAATGCTTTAGCAAAGTCCAAGTAGATGACATCAACTGCCATTCCAGCATCAAGGTTCCTGCTCACCTCCTCATAAAAGGCGACTAAATTAGTCTGGCAAGATCTGTTACGCATAAAACCATGCTGGCACAAACTAATAGTATTGTGAACTGCAATGTATTCAAGTACCCTATCCCTTATTACCCCTTCCAAAAGTTTTCCTACTACTGATGTCAGACTAACAGGCCTAGAGTTTTCAGGCTGAGAACGGGATCCCTTTTTAAATAATGGCACCACATTAGCAATCCGCCAGTCTCTCGGCACCATGCCAAACCTCAACGAATCCTGAAAAATTAAGTGAAGAGGTTTGGCAATCACAGCGCTCAGCTCATTTAATACCCTGGGATGAATCCCATCCGGCCCTGGACCTTTGTTTACCTTTACATGTTCAAGTCTCTTTTGAATTTCCTCCCGAGTGACCCATGCGTCAGTAGCTAAATTACTAGCACTGGGCATATTACAAGGGAAGCCTTCATTATCTGGCTCCTCAGATGTATAGACAGATGAAAAATAAGAGTTCAAAATTCCTGCTTTTTCCCCGTTCTCATCAACCAACTTACCCCCCCGTGATAATAAAGTTCCCACCCCTTCTTGCTTCATTTTTTTACTATTCACATAATTAAAAAATAATTTTGGATTCTTTTTACTCCTAGCTGCAATATCCCTTTCCATCTCTATTTTAGCTGCCTGATAGCTTTTTTGCTGCTTTATTTGCTTCCTTGTACCTGATGAAAGTTTCCGCTGTCCCAGCTAACTTGAATGCCCTAAAAGCACGTTTTTTCTTACCAACCTCGACAATAACACTTTTATTCAGCCATAAGGGTTTTGCTTTGCGATGCCTCTCCTTGCTTACAAGGGGGATATACTGTTGTGTATACCTGCAAAGCAATGTTTTAAAGATGTTCCATTTTCCTTCTGTGTCTAACCCCATGAAAAGCCTTTCCCAGTTGACACATTGCAGAGATGCCCTTATACTGGCAAAGTCTGCACGTCTAAAATTGAGCGTTTTAGTTACTCCCTTATAGCGCTGTCTCTGCAGCATTATCTCAAAGGAGACCATGTTGTGATCACTGTTCCCCAAATGCTCACCCACACAAATGTTAGAGATGAGTTCATTATTATTAGAAATCACCAGGTCCAAAATAGAGTCATTCCTAGTGGGTTCTTGAACCGCCTGAAATAAAAAGTTGTCATTTAGCATATTTACAAACCTACTAGCTTTTTCTGACTTAGCCACCCCATTACTCCAGTCAATGTCGGGATAATTAAAGTCCCCCATAATAACAACTTGGCCCAGTTTTGAAGCCTCCTCCATTTGCAACAATAGCTATTGATTGAAACCTTGTAGGAAGCCACATTGATATGAACCTTCATCAACGATCCAACGAATGTAAAGTCTTCTGCAGTGACAGATCTGCTGACCATAATCACACTGACGTGCACATTAACAGGCGCTGTTTGCCGAGTCAGCACCCTATTGAGTCAAACCTTCCCCGTCCCAGTCAATATTGGAACAGAACCCATTTGTCAGAGTGGAAAATCTCATTGTCGGAGAGCTGGAGAGTAGGGGTGCACCAAATACAGGTCATGAACATATCTTCCGAATTTGGTTCCCAACTGCCAGGCCAAAGATGACAATTTTTGTTCTAAATTGTTCAAGTGTAGACTTTTTTTTCCCCATTTAAATATGTATATTAGGGATTAGGTGATTCTGTATAGTAGCAAACACTGCCTATTTAGTATATTCCAACTATATACTGTACCATGAATGAGGTTCACAGGCAACAACACTGGATTGACCTACTAGATCCACATTGGTTGACTTTTCCTGTACATTTCTTTGCCAATTTTACCCTCCACGTGTAACTATAAGAAGTGGATCTTGTTGGTTGTAGTGTGTATGTATTTCCCAAAGAAATCAGTATATTTCAAATACAGTGTTGGTTTAAGCATGACATTGCCCTTGGGGACATTAATTTGTAATACAGTTATTACCCATGCACACACCATTAGGTTCTGTACTTAGGTCCCCATACATGGGCCGATTGTATCTGCCGATATGGGTCCCTTGGAACGATTCGGCAGCTTATCGGCCCGTGTAGGGGCAGCAACGACTGCCCTGCCTGACCGATATCTGGCCTGAAATTGGCCAGATATCGATCGGGCAGGTTAAAAAATTCAGTCGGATCGGGGACCACATCGGCTCGTTGATGCAGTCCCCAAACTGACTGCTCCCTTAACAGTCTTTAGAATTTGATCATTTGTCCCATGGCCAAATGACAGAATTTGCCAAAATTCCCCCGATATCGCCCACCCGTAGGTGGGGATATCGGGAGAAGATCCGCTTGCTTGGCTACCTCGCCAGGTGAGAGGATCGTTACATATGTATGGCCACCTTAAGAATGAACTTTTTGGTAATGTTGCAGACACTAGCTGAAGCTTTCCAGGACCCCCTTTGAAAGTAATTCATTTGCCTAGGTTGCAGGGCTAAGCCACATCACCCAATGATATTAAAGCACATTATGTAGCAGTTATCATTAGTGATGAGCGAATCAGTACCGAAAAATTAGCAAAACTGCTAAAAAATGTACGAAACGGGATAAAATAAGCAAAATGCAGCTACTGGACCTGACATTTTGTACACAATGTTGCCTTATTTGATGCAATGGCAAATTTTTTGCGGCAAAATTTCACAGCAAATCCATGCCCAGCGAAAACATTTGCTTATCACTAATTATCTTGCGGGACAGTCTACGCCCGCTGGTATTGCTATAACTCCTCCCAACATTACAAATTAATTGTATTGTTTCAAATGTTGTCCCTTCTCTTTTGCCCCTTTAAAACTGTACTCAAGGTGGCCATACACGCTAAGATCTGGTTGCCAAGTGAGCTGATCTTCTCCCAATATCCCCACCTATGGGTGGACGATGTCGGGCTAAATGAGTGGTTTGGCCCTGGTCCGACAAAAAATCAAACCATGCCTGATTGAGATCTGGCCAATTTGGGGCCAGAATCGGTCTACATGACTAGAATCGGGCCGTGTATGGCCACCTTTATCATTAAGTCTTTTTATACATCAATTAGGTTGCTAGGGCAACAGTCAGGGAAGTTTTAAAGACACATTTATCAATTCAGATCAAGATGGGGCACTTTTTTATCGAGTTTATAAAATATATGCAGCATTAATGTCTTCGCAGCTAGTAAGATTCTCTTGTATTTCCTCCCTGGAACTTGTTAATTTCTGGAAAATGCTATGTTCTTGCCATTAAGACCTGCTCTCATTACTGTGCATTTATTTCCCTAAGTGCTGAGCTGGAAATGCGCTAATTAGGTTGCACAGTGTGTATCAGACTGCTCGGCAAGGTAAAGCATATGGGGCAGGACACTGGCCATAGTAAAAGAAAGAGCCTTTGGCAATCATTTACAAGCTTGGCGGCCTGCTCATATGTGGGCTATAGAATGGTTCCCTCATAACCCCCCTCTGTTACATACACTTTAGCTAAAGGTCTTTACTGCAGATAAAAAAACAATGTTTCCCTGCATGGAATCCTGTTCCCCTAGAATCAGTACAGGTATGGGATCCCTAATCCGGAAACCCGTTATCCAGAAAACTCTGAATTACGGAAAGTCCGTCTCTCATACACTCCATTTTAATCAAATAATTCAGAATTTTAATTTCTGTAATAATAAAACAGTACCTGTACTTGATCCCAACTAAGATATAATTACCCCTTATTGGGGCAGAACAGCCCTATTGGGTTTATTTAATGGTTAAATGATTCCCTTTTCTCTGTAATAATAAAACAGTACCTGTACTTGATCCCAACTAAGATATAATTACCCCTTATTGGGGCAGAACAGCCCTATTGGGTTTATTTCATGGTTAAATGATTCCCTTTTTCTCTGTAATAATAAAACAGTACCTGTACTTGATCCCAACTAAGATATAATTACCCCTTATTGGGGCAGAACAGCCCTATTGGGTTTATTTAATGGTTAAATGATTCCCTTTTCTCTGTAATAATAAAACAGTACCTGTACTTGATCCCAACTAAGATATAATTACCCCTTATTGGGGCAGAACAGCCCTATTGGGTTTATTTAATGGTTAAATGATTCCCTTTTCTCTGTAATAATAAAACAGTACCTGTACTTGATCCCAACTAAGATATAATTACCCCTTATTGGGGCAGAACAGCCCTATTGGGTTTATTTCATGGTTAAATGATTCCCTTTTCTCTGTAATAATAAAACAGTACCTGTACTTGATCCCAACTAAGATATAATTACCCCTTATTGGGCAGAACAGCCCTATTGGGTTTATTTAATGGTTAAATGATTCCCTTTTCTCTGTAATAATAAAACAGTACCTGTACTTGATCCCAACTAAGATATAATTACCCCTTATTGGGGCAGAACAGCCCTATTGGGTTTATTTCATGGTTAAATGATTCCCTTTTCTCTGTAATAATAAAACAGTACCTGTACTTGATCCCAACTAAGATATAATTACCCCTTATTGGGGGCAGAACAGCCCTATTGGGTTTAATTAATGTTTTATTGATTATTTAGCAGACTTAAGGTATGGAGATCAAAATTACAGAAAGACCCTTTGGTCCCGAGCTTTCTGGATAATGGGTCCTATACCTATACAATCATTTTATTTGAGTGAATTAACGTCATTTTCCTAATTGGCCTCTTTCTTATGTTTTTGTAGGAAGCTGCTGAAATCCACTCTCGTTTTGATGCCTCTCTTTGGAGTCCACTATATAGTATTTATGGCCTTTCCATACACCGAAGTGTCAGGGATCCTATGGCAGGTTCAAATGCACTATGAATTGCTCTTCAACTCCTTCCAGGTATTGGGCTTTATTTTTGTATAACCCCCACCTAATATATGAATCCAGATAGGGGTGAATGGTTCCAATGTAAGATGGTCCCAATGTAAGATGGAGGGCCAGACTGGGCCGCCGGGACACCGGGAAAAAACTTGGTAGGCTTCGGCCCTAATGGACCCAGACCCGACCCCTGTCGGTGTTCCCCCACCAGCAGGTGTCCCTCTCCTGACGCGTTTCACACTATGAATTGCTCTTCAACTCCTTCCAGGTATTGGGCTTTATTTCTCTATAATCCCACCCAATATATGAATCCAGATAGGGGTGAATGGTTCCAATGTAAGATGCAGAGTCAGATTGGGCTGCCAGGACCCCGGAAAAAACCAGGTGGGCCCTGAACCCTGTCTGTGCTCCTCTGCCAGCAGGTCTCCCTCCCCTGACATGTTTCACTGATGCGCAATCAGGGGAGGACGTCAGGCAGTGGCTAGGGCCCCTGTTGGGGGGGGATAGGGGGCACGGGGCCCCTGGGTTGGTAGCCCTGGTGGGCTCTTCACCCCCCTGTCTGACCTTGGTAAGATGTAAGGGTATTAATGTCATATGTATATGCATTATACCCAGGGTCGGACTGGGCCGCCAGGACACCAGGAAAAATCCTGGTGGGCCCCAGCCCTAGTGGGCCCCGGCAGCGCAGTCTGAGCTTGGCCGGCGCTCCCCCTACTGACTGTTCCCTCCCTGACGCGTTCAGTTTATACCTGCTCAGGGAGGACATCGGGTGGGGGCCCCTGGGGGGGTTAGGGGAGCCCCGGGGGGGGGGTATGGGACATGACTGGCTGGGGCACCTTCAGGGCCCCTGGGACGGGAGCACCGGTGGGCCCTGCACCCCCCAGTCCGACCCTGATTATACTTCCTAAATGTTAAGCTGAGTCGGGTCTCATTAATGGATCCAAAGTGGGTGTGGCTAAACCCAAAGTAGCTGGGTGTAGAGTGTTTAGGCGGAATATCTTGGAGCGGTAGCCCAGGTGTGCCCTTTAACCTCCAGTCCAACCCTGGTAAGATGTAATGGTTCTAAAGTAATATGTATGTGCATTATACCTCCTAAATATTAAGCTGAGTCGGGTCTCATTCATGGATTCAAAGTGGGTGTGGCTAAACCCAAAGTGGCTGGGTGTAGGGTGGTTTGGCGGAATATCTTGGGGTGGTTTTGGTGGATCTAAAAACGTCTTGGTTTTGGGGAGGTATGTTGAAACATTTTAGTAAAACTGATTTTCATAAAAAAAAAAATCCCAGTTTGCCAATCCCAATACAAGATATTTGATACTTCATCTTTTGAAAAATAAATATTTCTAACTTTCAAAGTCAAATGACTCCCAAATGTCAAATGTGTATAGTACCCCAATACAACTCAATGGAACAAGTGAGTGGAGACCATTTGTTGAGGTCCAAGTTGGTGCTGATGCTTTCAATGTAACCATTCTAATGCTCTGATTGGTCGCTTGCTTTAGCCATGGAAACTCTGATTGGCTTTGGGTTGGTCTAGTTATTCGGCTTCAAAGTTGGTCAGTTCCATTAGGGCCTCATATCTCAGCAATCGCACAAAGTTAATGTCATTGGCTGCACACTGGCGCAGATATGACAATGACATTTACAAGCTAAATCTTATTAGAAAAATGTAATCTTTTATCTTAAAGGTGAAATATGATTGTCAGAAACATAATTCTCTCACCGCTTTCTAGTACTTCTGAGCCTAACGAGGTTTGTGAACTCCCACATCAAGCAGTCTTGTCTGAGCTGCACATTTTTTACATCAGAAGCAAATGATTGTGCGGAGATTTGTGTTTATGTGTGTAATATCTGCACTGTAATACGTACAATTCAGTGATATTTCACAGTTGTTTAAATGGTAACATATAAATGCTTGAAAGATGATTATTCTTTGCTCTAAATATGTAAATGCTTTTAGAATATATATATATATATATATATATATATATACACAGGTATGGGATCCGTTATCCAGAAACCCCTTATCCAGAAAGATCTGATTTACAAAAAACCCATCTCCCATAGACTCCATTTTAATCAAATAATTCAGATTTTTAAAATGGATTTCCCTTTTCTCTGTAATAATAGAACAGTACCTGTACTTGATCCCAACTAAGATATAATTACCCCTTATTGGGGGCAGAACAGTCCTATTGGGTTTATTTAATGGTTAAATGATTCCCTTTTCTCTGTAATAATAAAACAGTACCTGTACTTGATCCCAACTAAGATATAATTACCCCTTATTGGGGGCAGAACAGCCCTATTGGGTTTATTTCATGGTTAAATAATTCCCTTTTCTCTGTAATAATAAAACAGTACCTGTACTTGATCCCAACTAAGATATAATTACCCCTTATTGGGGGCAGAACAGCCCTATTGGGTTTATTTAATGGTTAAATGATTCCCTTTTCTCTGTAATAATAAAACAGTACCTGTACTTGATCCCAACTAAGATATAATTACCCCTTATTGGGGCAGAACAGCCCTATTGGGTTTATTTAATGGTTAAATGATTCCCTTTTCTCTGTAATAATAAAACTGTACCTGTACTTGATCCCAACTAAGATATAATTACCCTTTATTGGGGCAGAACAGCCCTATTGGGTTTATTTAATGGTTAAATGATTCCCTTTTGTCTGTAATAATAAAACAGTACCTGTACTTGATCCCGACTAAGATATAATTACCCCTTATTGGGGCAGAACAGCCCTATTGGGTTTATTTAATGGTTAAATGATTCCCTTTTCTCTGTAATAATAAAACAGTATCTGTACTTGATCCCAACTAAGATATAATTACCCCTTATTGGGGGCAGAACAGCCCTATTGGGTTTATTTAATGGTTAAATGATTCCCTTTTCTCTGTAATAATAAAACAGTACCTGTACTTGATCCCAACTAAGATATAATTACCCCTTATTGGGGGCAGAACAGCCCTATTGGGTTTATTTAATGGTTAAATGATTCCCTTTTCTCTGTAATAATAAAACAGTACCTGTACTTGATCCCAACTAAGATATAATTACCCCTTATTGGGGCAGAACAGCCCTATTGGGTTTATTTAATGGTTAAATGATTCCCTTTTCTCTGTAATAATAAAACAGTACCTGTACTTGATCCCAACTAAGATATAATTACCCCTTATTGGGGGCAGAAAAATCCTATTGGTTTAATAACGTTTTATTGTTTTTTTAGTAGACTAAAGGTATGGAGATTCAAATTACAGAAATAATATATATAGATACTGATTCTTTATAAATGATAAATATTGCCACATGCTTTGACAATGAGAATAAACACAGTACATTAGATTCGCTGCTGATCTCCGAGTTTTGCCTTTGGCCGATTTCTTCGTGAAATGGGCCACAAGAACAAATTAAAAAACACCCATTGACTCTAATCCATTTGTCAAAATTTCGGCGCCATTTCTAATTATAATGGAGTCTATGGGAGACGGTCTTCCTGTAATTTGGAACTTTCTGGATAACGGGTTTCCTGGATAACAGATCCCATAACTGTCTGTATATGTATAATACATATGTAGGACTTGGCTGAATGCAGGTCTGCCGTGATTCATATCGGGAATGAAAGAAAATTGTCATTTTTTGTCATTTCGACCAATCCGTCCATATTTCATTCTACTTTTTATTTTCCCGCAGGGTTTTTTTGTGGCCATTATTTACTGTTTCTGCAATGGAGAGGTGGGTACATTTTTAGTACATTTTAGTCCTGTTGTTAAAATGCAGTTAAATACTGGGGATTATGGAGTAGCGAGTGGTTGCGGGTTGGTATCCCATGGTGCACTGCTCAGGTAGTTCTTTATACATTATTATATGAGCAATGGAGCTGCAGTAATATTACTGTCTTGTTAAATAGAAGTTTTCTTTCTATATGTGTGTGGATAACTATGAATAACAATAACATTTATCCGTGATTCTTGCCAGATAAGTAATGGCACATTCTATCCTTAAATACACAAAAAGGGTTTGTGGGAGCACTCCAAGGCTAAATAAAGTATACAAATACAATGGAAGTGCGACTGATCTGGCCAAATTAACTACAAGCATACAAAAAGGAAAAGGGATTGATCAATGCACATTCCCTGGTCCCCTGTTTCATAAGTAAATTATCTATGCTAGTGCGTATATTGACAAAAAACAGGGGTTTTTAGTTACAAAATTATGACCATAAGATTGATAAGGCACCATACCACGTCAAGGTAAACCCCGTATGGTGGTCCTATCTATTTACCTCTGGTCATATTTTTCAAAGGCTGGCACTCCCATGCACTGTTGCCATTCTTGACCTGGGGGTTGGTTTGAGTCAGAGGGCTTAGTCACTCCCATGCCTTCTGCTTTTATAGAGAGAGATTGCCTGGTTCCCCAGGCCCAATCCTCCCCCGCTTGCGGCTTGTAGAGGAGAAGACTGCCCATTAACCAACACCCATTCTTTTTAAAGGCATAAGACCAACATTAAAGGGACAGGTGTGGGGGTGCTAACCCACATGGAAGTTTGGCCATTCTTCCTGCAGAATAACTCTGCTAAAATACATAAATACACAGAAAGGGTTTGTGGGAGCACTCCAAGGCTAAATAAAGTATACAAGTACAATGGAAGTGCGACTGATCTGGCCAAATTAACTACAAGCATACAAAAAGAAAGAGGGATTGATCAGTGCACATTCCCTGGTCCCCTGTTTCATAAGTAAATTATCTATGCTAGTGCGTATATTGACAAAAAACAGGGGTTTTTAGTTACAAAATTATGATCATAAAATTGGTAAGCCCCCATACCACGTCAAGGTAAACCCCGTATGGTGGTCCTATCTATCCTTCACTACATTCTACCCAACACTACATTCTACCCAACACTACATTCTACCCAACACTACATTCTACCCAACACTACATTCTACCCAACACTACATTCTACCCAACACTACATTCTACCCAACACTACATTCTACCCAACACTACATTCTACCCAACACTTGGACCGATTCGGCAGCTTATCAGACTGTGTAGGGGAAACAATGACTGGCTTGCCTGACCGATATCTGGCCTTAAATTGGCCAGATACCGATCGGGCAGGTTAAAAAATTCCCCAGGTCCAAACGACCGAATTAGCCTAAATTCCCCCAATATCGCCCACCCATAGGTGGGGATATCGGGAGAAGATTCGCTCGCTTGGCAACCTCGCCAGGCAAGCGGTTCTTTACGTGTATGGCCACCTTTAGACCTAGTTGTAGAACTATTATAACATGTGTAGCATTTTCAGTTCATTGATATCATATTTGGACTTTCCTAGGTACAAGCAGAGATCAAGAAATCATGGAGCAGATGGACATTGGCTCTTGATTTTAAAAGAAAAGCTAGAAGTGGGAGCACCACCTACAGTTATGGACCAATGGTTTCCCACACCAGCATTACTAATGTAACCACACGGGGGACTTTAGCCCTGCATCTCAACACAAGACTTGTATCTACAGCCCTCAATGGCCACAGGAACTTGCCAGGCTATGTAAAAAATGGCTCTCTGTCTGAGAACTCCATACCTTCCTCAGGACCAGATCAATATAACAAAGATGAAGAATATATAAATGGCTCCGGACTGTACGACGGGGAAAGGCCTACCCCGGCAGTGGTAGAAGAAGAAAGAGAAACTGTCATGTAAATATATTCCATTGCGGAAGGAGGCATTCCACAGTTGGGTGGAACAATCAACCCGGTTCTATGTGGACCAAGAGATGACCGCGTGGTCTGCTTCCTATGGGTAATGACGTGCTTCAGAAAAACCCACGGTTGGTTTCTTCTGAACATCACAGGAAACCTAGTCACGTATTTTACATCTGTCCCATGAGCACCAAAGCACAGAATCACAATCCACAAGTAATGATGGTCATTACAGACACGTTTTTCCCAGATATGCCAGTTAATTCTTTTCAATGACTCTTCAATGTTCTTCTCAAAATAATTATTAGTCCTCTATGTTAGAGACCTTTATGTAAATGGTTGTGATATCAGGCTACAGAGCAGCATGTAAAGGACAATGTATAACGATAGCTGATAGGTCAACTAAGGCCTCTCTGTATCCATGATGGATTTTCCTCCAGAGAAGTATCTCTGATACCCTCAAAGCTACAAACCTCATTCCAAACTATCCAATGGAAATGTGTTCTTTCACAAAAAATGATGCACATTTAAAAAAAAAAAAACCTGCATCGTGATTTGCTATGAAAGCAGCCAATCGGCTTCACCCAGGTCCTCAGCTATGCAGCCACTGCAGCAAATCTTGTGGAAGTAATCTAGGGCATTTCTGAATTTGTTTATGGATTACTACATGGGAACAGTTAATCTGTACAGATTATCGATTCCTCCCTCAGGAAAATAAAAAAAAAAAAATATATATATCGCGAGAAAAAAAAAATTGTATCTGTATAATATGGAGTTCAAATTGAAAACATTACTTATGTTTACATTACTCATATATTTTTAATATATGGAAAAATAAATAGAAATTATAATGAATAATATATAAGAACAATGAAATGTTAACTTTCTGGTAAGATATATAATAGCAATGGAAGCACTTTCATGCGTTAGAGTCATTGTCTGCAGTAAATAGTCTTTGGCATAAACACGTGCGAGTCTTGTTGTTCCGCAACCCCCTGTTACATGGGAAAGATGGAGGTATGTCCCCCTATTGCCCGTTCCCATAAGAACCCTCAGACATGTATATTAAAGTGCTCTCCAAATTCTTTTCAAGAGCTGTGATGGTCTGGTATAAGCTGCTCTTTCTCTTTAGATCCAGGATATTTGACCCTTTTTAAAGAGAGACTAAAGCAATCTGTTGCATGCAATTCACCACCTAGGCCAGAGATCCCCAACCTTTTATACCCGTGAGCCACATTCAAATGGAAAAAGTGTTGGGGAGCAACACAAGCATGGAAAAAGTTCTTGGGGGTGCAAATAAGAGCTGTAATTGGCTATTTGGTAGCCCCTATGTGGACTGGTAGCCTATAGAAGACTCTGTTTGGCTGTACACTGGGTTTTATGCAACCAAAACTTGCCCCCAAGCCAGAAATTCAAAAATGAGCAGCTACTTTGAGGCCCCTGGGAGCAACATCCAAGGGGTTGGGGAGCAACATGTTGCTCACGAACCACTGGTTGGGGATCACTGACCTAGGCCCTTAATAAACATAATAAACAAACAAGCAAGTGGTATCGCATACAAAACATCTATTGGTTATGAAAATTCAATCACATTTGTGCATACCATACCAAACGACATACAGGTGCATCCCAGTGTCACATGATCCCCATGCTCCACCTTTCTTATGAGTTTTGCGCCATTGGGCACTTCATCAGGGGTAGTTCTTTCCTCTGATGAAGTTCCTAATAGCACAAAATGGGCAAGGAGGGTGGACCATGGGGACCATATGGCACTAGGATACACCTATACATGATCCCCATGTTCCACTTTACTTACGTGTTTTGCACCATTTGGCACTTCATCAGGGGTAGATCTCTCCTCTGATGAAGAACCCAATGGCACATAATGGTTAAGGAGGGTTCCCTCCTCTGATGAAGCTCCTAATAGCACAAAACGCGTAAGGAGAGTTCCCTCCTCTGATGAAGCTCCTAATAGCACAAAACGCGTAAGGAAGGTTCCCTCTGATGAAGCTCCTAATAGCACAAAACGCGTAAGGAGGGCGGACCATGGGGACCCTATAGCACTGGAATACACCTGTATATCAAGCAATGAACAATGAACAAACAAGCAAGTGGTTTGCATACAAAACATTTATTGGTCAGGAATATTGCTTAAGGAGGGTTCCCTCCTCTGATGAAGCTCCTAATAGCATGAAATGCGTAAGGAGGGTGGACCATGGGAACCATATGGCACTGGAATACACCTGTATATCAAGCAATGAAGAAACAAGCAAGTGGTATTGCATACAAAACATTTATTTGTTACGAAAATTCAATTAAATTTGTGAATACTATACCAAACGACATACAGGTGCATCCCAGTGTCACATGATCCCCATGTTCCACCTTTCTTACACGTTTTGCACCATTGGGCACTTCATCAGGGGTAGTTCTCTCTTCTGATGAAGAACCCAATGGCACAAAATGCTTAAGTAGGGTTCCCTCCTCTGATGAAGCTCCTAATAGCACAAAACGCGTAAGGAGAGTGGACCACCGGGACCCTATGGCACTGGAATACACCTGTATATCAAGCAATGAACAATGAACAAACAAGCAAGAGGTATCGCATACAAAACATTTATTGGTTACGAAAATTCAATCAAATTTGTGCATACTATACCAAACGACATAGAGGTGCATCCCAGTGTCACATGATGCCCATGTTCCACCTTTCTTACTCGTTTTGTGCCATTGGGCACTTCATCAGGGGTAGTTCTCTCCTCTGATGAAGAACCCAATGGCATAGAATGCTTAAGGAAGGTTCCCTCCTCTGATGAAGCTCCTAATAGCATGAAACTCATAAGGAGGGTGGACCATGGGGACCCTATAGCACTGGAATACACCTATACATGAACCCCATATTCCACCTTACTTACGTGTTTTGCGCTATTGGGCACTTCATCAGGGAAAGTTCTCTCCTCTGATGAACAACCCAATGGCACAAAATGCTTAAGGAGGGTTCCCTCCTCTGAAGTTCCTAATAGCACGAAACGCGTAAGGAGGGTGGACCATGGGGACCATATGGCACTGAAATACACCTGTATATCCTTTGGTAGGGTAAGTACAATTTGATTAAATTTCTGTAACCAAATGTTTTATATGCAATTCCACTAACCTTGTTGGATATTAAACACTATACTTTTCAGAGAGTCCCTTCAGATTATATAACATCCTGTGTTGAAAGCGCTACCATTTTTAGGAATCATTGTTGGGCCCAAAGGGGGTTCAATTCAGAAAAATGTTGTATTACAAAAGGTCTCACATCAAGATATGTTCCCTTTAGAGAAGATAAATGGCCACTGAAAAGAGAGATCAGCTTTAGGGTTCTCATTGCTTTGTTATAAATAAATAACGTTCAGATGTTGAAATACAAATATGATCAGAAATGTATATTTTTGGACTGGTAGAGACCCAGTTTAATGATCCAGGGTAAAGTAATAAAGGCTGCAAAGTCTGAACCAAGTCTAGAAACCAAGCGGCAGGTCATGTTTACGCTTCACCGAGTTGAAATCAAGTATCTTGCTATAGACTTGGCTTCAAATGATGGCCTTCATACTCCTCATTCTCTGATAGATTCCTGTATATAATTATTTAATATATAATCAAACAAGGGAAGTATAGAAAAGAGAGCATTTTCATATCTGCTTTGAATGGTTCTCCTCTCTACTCTACGTTTTGTCCTGAAGAACATGTTCTCCTGGTAGAACATTTGGTTAATCTATTCCAAGTAGTGGGTTTTTACCAAACTGAACAGATCTTAAGGCCCAAACAAAGGAAATATCTAGAATGTCTTGTCCAATATGTTTTCTGGCACAGACAAATGCATTTCTATTAATGGAAGAGATCCTTCCACTAGATTATTGATTGAGATATTGGTGAGCATTCCAACAAACAAGTGAGGTTTATAAATGTTCCCCATATCTAGGTGTTTCTATGTTTCTCCTACACTGTTTCAGTTCCACCACACATCCCACTTACTCATGGTACCAGTGGGAAGGCAGTGTACAAGTAGCCTATAGGAGGTTTATCATTGTGAGATATTCCTTTACTAATAAAGTTACATTGTGTTACATGTATTAGGCTGAAAAGAATACTATACCATAACAACCTTTACAAAAAGCCTTCTCATGTCGATCTAGAGCAGCGGTTCTCAACCTGTGGGTCGGGATCCCTTTGGGGGTTGAACGACCCTTTCACAGGGGCCGCCTAAGACCATCGCAAAACACACATATTTCCAATGGTCTTAGGGATAATTTTCTGGTTGGGGGTCACCACAACATGAGGAACTGTATTAAAGGGTCGTGGCATTAGGAAGGTTGAGAACCAAAGATCTAGAGCAGTGATTCCCAAACTTTGGGGCTGCTCCCTTCCCTTTGGAAGGCTAGAAGTAGTGGTTGGGAGGAACTGGGAGCAACGTTACAATCAGAGAATAAACTGGATAATTATTGATTCTGATTAATACTTATGGGTTAATCTTCTGTACCATACCAAATCATGTTGGAACCCCCTCCAATGAATATCTCATAACCTACTTTTCAGTATAAAATTTCATAACCCCTGTTGCCTTGTGCCCTTCACTTATCTGGCAAAATAACATTTAATACATATTTGTCACATACACTATATATTTGTACATAATCCTTTCAAATGAAAGCAACTCTACTCCGCCCAGCTTAGCTATTCCCTTACTGTGTATTGTATTAGCCTTCAGTAGCTGCCTGGGATATATCATGGCTACCATGTTGATTACAATTACTCGCCTTCTCTTTAATTTATATCAGCTTGCTTATTTATACAGCTAAAACAATTATGGGTAATATGGGTGGGCTTCATCATCTATGTCTTCAGATCAAAGGGAAAGATGTCATGGATGTTAGGGAGCTCTACTGATATCAAATAGAACTGATGGTCACAACTACTAGAACTTGTCTGGTCTTAAGGATAATATAGTTCTAACTGGGAGGTTCAAGAATATCTAAAAACAGGCATTTTAATATAGATTTTATTAAAATAAAGGGACAGGGTAGAATTATGTGATTATTATAGATCCCTACCACTTTCCAGCCAATAGTTCTGTCCCTGTTGGCTCTGGTTAGTTCTCCATTGTGCAAATTCTTCATTGATACTTGATACTGTAGAATGAAATTGCTTGTTGCCTACAAACACACTAAAGTCAGCATGTCCATGCTTGCTCCAGGGCACAGAATAATGAGATTTTCCCTAATGCAATAGAATGGCAGTAGAATAATGCATTGCATATGGTTGCCTTGTTGTCTTCTTTTGGGTTGTTCTTTGCTGACTTGCACTGATTATATGCAGCTATTTGGGTTTGCTTGTGCATTTTTAGGAGATATTGGACATTGTACATTGCTAAAAGTTTAACTCAAGGCACCTAGGCAATATATATTCAGCTTAATGTACTTAACTATTCTTAAGATGGCCATACACACATAGAGCAAGGTTGCCAAATGAATGGATCCTTGCCAGGTTTGGCCATAAATAGTGATGAGCGAATATGTCCCGTTTTGCTTTGCCATAAAATTCGCGAAACGGCAAGAAAATTTGCGAAATGCATTTGTCGCACAATTTTTTTTGTCGTCCGCGTCTTTTTTGATGCCCGTGTCTATTTCTTTTGTCGCCTGTGCTTTTTTGATGCGACTTCACCCAATTTGACGCGACCACACCCAATTTGGCGCAACCATGCCAAGTTTGACTTGACCACACCCAATTTGACGTAACCACACCCAATTTGACGCAACCACACCCAATTTGGCGCAACCACGCCAAATTTGATGCAACCACACCCAATTTGACGCACAACAAAAAAAAAAACAGCGCCGCAAATTTTCACGGAAGTTTCACAAAACAAATCACCAATGGCGAAATGCGGAAATTCGCTGCGAACCCATGCCTGCTGAAAAAATTCCCTCATCACTAGCCATAAATCATATGAGTAAATCAGGCTAATCTGATTATTTGGTCCATGGGTCATGTAGGGGCCTACAGAGATATGTTGGGAGAAGATTCCATCAACATGATTGGTTGGCATCATACAGGGGCCAATAAGATGCTGCCTTGGTCCAAAAGGGGGCAATGTTGGCATTAAGTTATCTAAAAGACCTTATTGGAAAATCTATTTCACAAGGACAAATCTCCCTTTACCAATGAAATTAATGTTACAATATGTGCCAGATACACCATAAAGTCTGTTCCATCAGGACACATTTATCTTACAAGCCAAGAATTAGATGAAATATACATCTACTTGTACAGATCCCAAAAGGAGTAAAAAATGCCTCCTATCAAAAACACCTTTATATTAGCATCGGAGTATTGGAGTGAAGTGCTGGAGTTTTGGGGCCAGTTCAAACCAAAGCCCTGGACATTGTCCCTAGGTTGGACCTCTTTATCTTCTGGGTCTTTGGTTTTACCATGTATTTCAAAAACATAGAATCCAGTTTATCTTGACAAAAACTGATCCTAGTGTGTTTGTGTGGCGGGGCAATTACGCTCTAGGGAAGGAATTGATTGTCACTAGGGAAGAAACTGATTAACCCTTTCCTACGCCAGGGTTCATCTTGCCTGATTAAACCATAGACTGTACCGCATCGGCACGACGGTACCTTTATGCTGGAACTGCACGTTTTATTGATCCAAACCCAGGATGATTATAGCTAACGTTCACTATTCACCGTTAACGGATTAACGCCGAGACAAGAAGACACCAAGGGGGCACATTGGAAGCCAAATAGAAGAGTCTCAATCAATGCAAATGTATTATTGCTCAAATTAAGCCGGAGTTATCATGTTGCCTTTCTTAATTGTTTACTTCTTAACTACCAAATGTGTACAGAAACATTTTTATTTATATAGATTTAGGCTCGAAACCAGATGCCAACATGTTACCGTTAATATAGAAGCTATATATAGTACAATATTGGCAAAAAGTGTATTATGTAAGGTGGGA